>NW_024379755.1:0-80366 GCF_016835505.1 Polypterus senegalus
AGAAGCAGCAAAAAATGATGGCTACTTACCTGGACTTGGTTTTCTTGATACTGCCAGAGGAATAAATTCTATTGTGGAGATGCTGCCATACAACCTTCAAGCGAAATGGATTTCTCAGGGCTCATGGTATAAAAGAGAAAATTATGTACAATATCCTCCATTTTCATTCTTTATAAAATTGTGTGTGTTGCAATACAGAGATGGGAACTGATTCCAGCTTTGTTCTCCCAGCTTCTAGGGCAGGGTCATTCAAAAGTGAACGGTTGTTGTCAACCATGGGAACCTACCAATCCCATCTCATTACATAAAACTGCTATTGAATACTCTATTACACTTACCTCCTCTGAAAAATCTCTAGAGGATCCAATTCATAATAAGTCTCTTGCTTTCAAAAACTGCATAAGTCAATGGATTCAGTCAATAGAGAGGTTGACCTTACACTGCCAAACCTTATTGAGTGCAGTTTGATATCCAACAACAGGGATGAAATCCCTACACCTGAAACTGCACACAATCATCTTCATCTCAGAGTTATTGCTAAAAGAATTCCACCTCTTGATCCCTGTGCTGAGATTCTCCTGTTGCTTGGCAGAGACATTATCTGTGCACACAAAGTAAGAGGCCAATACAATGGTCCAAATAACACCCCCTATGACCAACGATTAGATCTTGGATGAATCATTATCTGTGATGTCTGTTTGGGGGGCATCTACAAGCCCTCTTTGAAAGTCCTTAAATCCAGTGTCCTCAAGAACAGATGATCAAGATACTTCCAACTTTGTGAAAGCAGTATCTGCATAAAAAATAAGCTCTCAAACAAGAAGGGTAAATCAATGTCTCTCTCATTTACTAGCTCTTAGTCACAAAATTTAGACAAGCTAATCTTCAGTCATTCAGAGGATGACAACAAGCTAGCGCCCCCTGTTGAAGACGAGACTTTCCTCCACATAATGAATGCTGATGTTTTCAAGGAGAACTCAAACAGCTGGGTGGCCCTTCTACCATTTGAATCCCATCGATTGTTTCTTCCTAACTTAGAACAATCCCTTAACTGTCTCTCGTCTATCAAACACACCTTAAAAAGAAAAATCTAAATGATAAACCATTTTATTGAATTAATGTAGAAGATTTTTACCAATGGACATGCTGAACCAGCATTACAAAAGGAGACCACCAAAGAGTACTGATACTTGCCAAGTTTTGGCATTTATCACTCTCAAATATCACAGCAAATTAGAGTTGTGTTTGATTCAAGTGCACGTTATAAAGGCATTTCACTTAATGATGTGCTCATGCGAGGTCCAGATATGAATAGCCTAATAAAAGTTGAGTTCTTATCCGCTTTAGGACAGAGTGAATAACAGTGATGGCTGACATTTAGCAAATGTTTCACAGCTTTGTTGTAAGAGAAGACCACTGTGACTATCTTCGCTTTTTGTGGTTTTGCAACCACCAGCTCGATGATGAAATTGAAGACTTTCACATGAAGGTCCATGTTTTCATCAACTGTCCATCCCCAGCAGTGGCCATTTATGGGCTAAAGAGAACAGCTTTAGAAGGTGAAATGAAATTTGGTGCTGAAGCAAGAATATTCGTGAAAGGCATTTCTATGTTGATGATGACCTGAAATAATTTTCCAGTGTTTCTGAGGCCACTGATCAAAAGAACTCAAGACATGTTGGCTCAGTCTAAGATTCCATCAAACAGCATTGAAGTGATGCAAGCCTTCCCAGGAGACAATCTAAGCAGCAACCTGTGTGATCTTGACTTTGGCCAAGACCCACCTTCCATGCAGCGCAGTCTAGGCCTTAGATGGGATCTCACAAAAAAGACACATTAACCTTTCAGGTAGATGCCGGTGAGAAACCCTTCACATGCTGAGGTGTTTTATCTATGGTAAACAGTCTGTTCGATCCACTTGGATTTGTTTCTCCTGTAAGCATACAAGGTCGTCTTATGTTTATGTGAAAGGGATTGTGATATCCAGTGTAGTGGGATGTGGCTCCAGCCTACACTCTAGACATCTGATAGTTCATGAACCGAACGGGAGAGATGAGACACAGACAAAAAATTGAAGGGTGAATGGTGCAAGTTTATTTACAAGAGTGCTTTACAAAAAAATTGCAGTAGTGTCAGGCGGGCTTTGAGACACAGTCCTTCAATACTGACACTTCAAAAAGAAATAAAAACAAACAAAAAGGAAAAATATGGTGTAATTACAAAAACAGTGCACTCCTACAAAAACTACACACACGCTCCAATAATGAAGGTTGTCTTCTTTTATCCCTGATTCAAGACATTCCTCCAGCAGGAAAGAAAAATGCACAAAAACAAGTGTGTATATACAAAAAAAACAATTGCACCAAACCCAAAATCAAAAACTATCCCTGCACCAAATATATACCTCCACCAAAATAATCACTAGGAGATATATAACTCTATATACAAAAAGAATATATGCAAAAGCCGCCAAAATTACAACTGCTCCTCCAAATAGCTCAGCAGTGCTTACTCCTAGTCTCCTACCTCACTCTTAGGTCCACTGACGACCCCTGTTGGCCGGTAACTCTTTAAATATAACTGTCAAGATTGTCCAGCCAATCTGCCAACACATCTACCTCATGCACCTATCCCGGTAGACGGTAGCACGTTCACGCGCACGCGCCGCGACACGCCCCGGGCAACTATGTATTTAAAACCAAACTCCTGCGGGTCGTGCACACATATAAGCCCTCCGGTACAGCCAACGGCTATGCCGAGCTCAAGCATACCTGTTGCGGACTCACCAGTAAGTAAACCATTTTTTTAACGTTATGGGAATCCCTATCTCTGATTCAAACAAATGCCGGCTTTCTCTTTTAGGCGCGCTGCACTTTAAACCACCTGCACTGGGCAGGTTGTGAGGACACCAGAGTGTAAAAATGAACAAGTGCGGTGGAGCCCATACTGGCCATTATACCGGCCCCACGTGTGTTCAAACACACCCCGCCTCACAGCGCTCATACGCTAGACCTGTTGGGACAGCCCCGTGTTACCGTGACAGCGCCATCAACACACCAACGGTAAGTGCACTTTCTTATAGCCATATAAATGCTGTAGCTGCTTCACTTAAATTTGGTAAGACGCGACCCCGCGCATTACCACAGGGATACAACACTTCCCAGTGAGAAGCGCGAAGGGTGGCAGAAATGGAGTTACTCCCTTCAGCATCTTAAAGAACTGACAGTACCCAGGCTTTACACATCACTCTCATTTTCGTCAGCTCAAAGGAAAGAGATCTGTATCTTCTGCATCAACTAAAGCAATTGGGGCAGTTGCTTACCTTAAAGTTACAGATGCCAAAGGACAGAGTGAAGTTGTTTTCATCTTTGGTAGGTAAAACTAGCTACAAAACCAGAAATTACCATTCCAAGGCTAGAGCTCTGTGCAGCCGTCCTTGCATTTGAGATTGTAGAGATGATTTCTAAAGAACAGGACATGAAACTGTATGACACAAGGTTTTTCACAGACAGCAAATGAGTCCTTGGCTGTATATTTAATGAAACCAGAAGGTTCTATGTTTATGTCCACAACCAAATCCAGTGCACTAAGCACTCCTCTCAACCATGTAAGTTGAACTATATTCCAACCCATCTAAACTCATGGTTAACTGGATCACAACACTAGACAAAATCAGCTACAGACAGAAGTATTTGACCTCGTTGATCCTGCATCTGATGTAGAGATACATCCAGAGGTAACTGTGTGTGTGTGTGTGTCTCACAAACGTCATACAACCAGCATGGCAGTGCACGTTTTAAATGGTTTTAGAGCTGAAAATCACTTTGTAGGGCTATTGTTCACCTCTAACACATCGCTCATAACTTTAAACTAGCAACCAAGAATAATTTTTGTCATGGCTAGCATGTCTGCAACAAACCCTTTACCAATGAACAGCATGACCAAGCCAAAGCTTGTATTCTAATTAGTGTTCAAAATAAGGACTATGCAGAAGAAATTATGTCAGGAAAAGAATTTTGCAAACAAAACTCTCTAATTAGACTTTGTCTGTTTGTTGACTCACAAGGTCTACTTCGGGTTTGAGCAGGTTGATGAAGGCACATCTCTCATCAGATGAAATACACCCAATAATTATAACTAGTAAGCACCATGTTGTCAGACTGCTTATTAGACACTACCATTAACAGGTGCAGCATCGGGGCAGACATTTTACTGAAGGGACCGTAAAGCAGCTGGTTTATGGGTTGTAGGGGGAAAGCGAGCCGTCAGCAGCACAATTCACAATTGTGTGACCTGTTATAAGCTAAGAGGAAAAAGAAAATAACAAAAGATGGCAGATATGCCCATAGATTACCTAAGCACAAATCCTCCATTCACTAATGTGGGATTAGATGTATTTGGTCCATGGACCTGCTGCAAGAAAAACAGGTGGAGGCTACCTAAATAGCAAACTGTGGGCAGTAATATGTACTTGCCTATGCACACTAGTAATACACATTGAGGTAACTGAATCAATGGTCACTTCAGTTTTATTAATGCTCTCAGTCAGTTCTTTGCAATCAGAGGACCTGTAAAGAAGCTAAGATTTGACCGAGGGATAAATTTTGTAGGAGCCTGCAGAGAGTTACAAATAGATTCTAATGCCTGCAACAACAAGAAAGGTCAAAGTGAAGATTGTCAAAGACGATGTATGCAAGTTTTTCCTGCGACAAGTCTCTTAGTTCAGTATCTGAGGACACAGATCTATGAACGTTATTTTACAGGGTTGATCCGATTTGTTAAGTTAGTTTGACATCTTACAGATGCCAGGCGGGGAGTGTTCTGTACTCTGTTAAAATGTGTTCATAAGGGACCTCTAGTGGATGAATTAGGTATTGTTTTTTATTGTTATTAAGACAATTGAAGCAAGCAACACATGGAGAAGCAGGTGGTAGACATCCATTTCCATCCGCTGTTTAATTGCCATTTTAAAGGCATAATCTGTAGGTATTTTGCTTCTTCATTAGTATATACATTGTTTGAGTTTTAGCTGTTCCTTTTACAATTTTGCAAATGTTTAGTGTGCATGTAAATATATATGTACAGTAGACCCCATAAAGTCAAGATTCAGGGTTCGAGACTAAATCGATTCGCAGATTTTTTCTTAGAACCTAACTATTAATTGTTAGCGGAAAGCGCAAATATCCTCTGGAATTTTTTATGGATTTTTTCATGGCAATACAGTGGTGTAGAGAGAACAGGAAGCAACCACTGAGGGAAACACGGTTTGGGATGGTGAAAGTAACTAATCCAAGAGCGTTATTCATTTCTCCTTGCTGCTGATTGACTGCTGCCATGTGACGCGTCTTCTGGTGAATGGGTTTACCACCAGCGGTTTGGGATGGTGAAAAGAGCCAATCTGAGAGCGTTATTCATTTCTCCTTGCTGATGATTGACTGCTGCTTTGTGCGCGTCTCCAGCTAAGTGTCCTTGTGTATTCCATTTTGTTATTGTTTTGTTATTCTTAAACACACACAATGTCGTCGAATCGCCCTGCACCTTGTAAGGCTTCTGGAACTAAGCCTAAGCACCAGAAGAAGTTTTAAATACTCCAGGAGAAGGTTGAACTACTGGATTTGCTCCTGGAAGTAAAAAGTTATGCTGCTGTAGCATGCCACTATGGCATTAATGAAAGCACCGTATGCTACATAAAGAAGAACGAAGCAGCAATCTGGAGTACCGTATCTGTAGGTGTCTGTGATAGTTCCAAAAAGGTAATGACCATAAGGAATAAAAATATAATCAGGATGGAATCTGCCTTGGCACTGAGGATCACCGACTGCAGGAAAACATCCCCTTGGATGGTAACATCATCCGTGAGAAAGCATGAAAATTGTACCAGCAGTTCGCTATAGGAGACAATGTAGCAACTTCCTATCACAATGTTCCTGAAACCTATAAAAAAAAGCCAGCAAGAAACCCCACCAGATGAAGACCTGTACAAAGATATGACTCCTCCTGAAGCGCCTGAAGAAGAGATGCCACCCAAGGAATTTTAAATCCTGTGCATTGTACTGCATAGCTACTTTATCATCATCATCAATATCATTCATCATTGGTGAGTACTCATAAATTTTACTGTATTTTAATTAAATTATTATGTATTTACTCTTCTTATAACAAAGACAACTACGCATACCAAAGAAAACGCGCTTGCATGAATTACATTACGTAAAGCTGTAACATCAGCATTTTACACTCTAGCACTGCAGGAGACAGAACAGTACAGTACTGTACAGTATACAGGTTTACATTTACATTCTGTTTTTAGGTAATGTATTAATGTATTAAGCTGAATTTGCAACAAAATTAAAGTGCTTTGGGGGCATACTGTATTTAGGGTTGCAACTTTAAAAATAGGCATTAAATCTTGTAAATACGATGCTATTGTTATTTCAGACCATGCTCCGATGATCTCGGAGCTGAAATTACTAAGCCCCATACACTCACCCCGCAGATGGCGTCTCAATCCGCTTCTATTAGCTGACGAGAATTGTACTGAATTTATATCCAAACAAATTGAATTCTTTCTAGAGACAAATACATCCCTGAGATCTCTGCAGGAATACTCTGGGAAACTCTTAAGGCCTTCTTAAGAGGACAGATTATCTCATATCTTTCCCACAGAAATAAATCCGAAGCGAAGAAAGTAGCAGAGATAAAAAGCGAAATTACTAAAATAGATGAAGAACATGCCAGACTACCAAGCGAGACTCTACATAAGAGGAGGCAGGCTCTACATTCAGAATTAAACCTCTTGACAACTAAAGAAACCGAACAACTAATTTACAAATCCAGACATCATTATTATGAACATGGAGAAAGCTAATAAGCTTTTAGCGCAACAAATTCACAAGCAAGATATGCATAGCGCAATCTCGGTAATTACTAACACGAGCGGAGATAAAATCATCGAACACAAAAATATAATGTACACTTTTAGAGACTACTATAAATCCCTATATACTACTGAGTTTAAAGAAGACAATATACAATCTAATGCATTTCTGGATAAATTACAGATACCACAAATTGGCGCTATTAGTGTGGAGGAGCTCGATAAACCTCTGTCATTATCAGAATTACTGGATGCTATAAAGTCACTCCAAGGTGGAAAAGCAGCAGGCCCTGACGGCTACCCTGCAGAGTTTTACAAGAAATTCTCCGCTCAGCTAGCTCCCTCCTATTAGCAACATTTACAGAAGCCAGAGATAACCAATCTCTTCCACAAACCTTTAAGCCAAGCACTAATCACTGTCTTTCCAAAACAAAATAAGGACTTATTACAATGTGCATCATACAGACCAATTTCACTTCTGAATAACGACGTTAAAATACTCTCTAAAATCATAGCTAGAAGGATGGAGAAAGTGCTCCCCTCAGTAATATCACAAGACCAAACTGGATTTATTAGGGGCCGACACTTATCTTCAAATCTTGACGCCTGTTTAATGTAATATACTCACCAACTAAATCAAACACCCCAGAAATATTATTATCATTGGATGCAGAAAAAGCATTCGACATGATTGAATGGAAATACCTTTTACTATTTTGGAGAAGTTTGGGTTTGGCCCGAACATTTGTGCATGGATTAAATTACTGTATACTAACCCAGAAGCTTCAGTTTGCATCAATAACATTTGCTCAGACTACTTTAAACTAGAGCGTGGCACAAGACAAGGATGCCCTTTGTCACCACTGCTGTTTGCAATTGCCATTGAACCACTGGCAATACATTGTCGAAATACTGATCAGATAAAGGGGATTAGCAGAGAAGGACTGGAACAGAAAATCTCATTATATGCAGATGACATGGTACTGTATATATCGGACCCAGAAAATTCTGTGCCTGCAGTCTTAGCAGCACTCACAGAATTTCAAAAGCTCTCTGGTCTCAGAATTAATCTGAATAAAAGTGTACTCTTTCCGGTGAATTCGCAAGCATATAATATTAGATTAGACACCCTTCCTTTTATCATTGCAGAACAGTTTAAATACCTCGGGGTAAACATCACAAGTAAACATAAAGCTCTTTATCAACAAAATTTCGCGTCTGCATGGAAAAAATTAAACAAGACTTGCATAGATGGTCAACCCTTCATCTCACACTAGCTGGAAGAATTAACACTGTTAAGATGAATATTCTTCCTAAGCTCCTTTTTATTTCAAAACATACCAATATACATTAATAAATCGTTCTTTAAGCAATTAGATTCAACAATAACCTCATTTATTTGGAATTCTAAACATCCACGCATCAAAAGAGCGACCCTACAAAGACAAAAGGTAGAAGGCGGCAAATATACAGTCGATAAGAACCTGGACACAAATAGAAGAACATACACAGGCATGGACCGCAATAGAAGTAAAATCCTGCAGTACTTCTTTGTATTCCTTGCTTTGTGCTCCAATAAACACGCGTTATCGGCAATACACTAATAACAATTGTGCTCCACTCACTTAGAATCTGGAACCAATGTAGAAAGCATTTTAAGACGGAGAAGCTTCTTTCTGTGGCACCTGCAAAAGAACCACCTCTTTCAACCCTCACAAACATATGCAGTTTTAATATCTGGAAAAATTTGGAATTAACTTGCTTAGAGATCTTTATATAGACAACGTCTTTGCATCCTATGAACAATTACATTCCAAATTTAACATTCCAGCTACAAATTTCTTTCACTATCTTCAAATCAGGAACTTTGTTAAACAGAACCTTCCAGATTTTCCTCATCTTGCACCCTCATCCACGCTGGAAAAATTATTGCTCAATTTCAAGGAGTTAGACTCCATCTCTACAATATATAAAATCCTTTTACAATCCCTTCCTTTCAAAGATCCAAGAGGACACTGGGAAAATGATCTCTCAATTAATATATCAGAAAAGGAGTGGAAAGTAGCAATGCAGAGAATTCACTCGAGCTCCATATGCGCAAAGCATACAATTATACAACTCAAAATTATATATCGAGCACATCTGTCTCGACTAAAACTCTCAAAATGTTTCCAGGGCATGATCCAACCTGTGAGCGCTGCAAAAGCTCCAGCCTCACTAGGTCACATGTTCTGGGCCTGCTCCAAATTAACATTATTCTGGACAAAAATTTTTAATTACCTCTCAGACAGTCTTGGACTCACAATCCCTCCTAACCCATTAACAGCTGTGTTTGGGGTTCTTCCAGAGGGTCTTAAAGTGGAGAAAGACAAACAAATTGTGATTGCATTCACTACACTGTTGGCGCAGACTTATTCTGATAAACTGGAAGAACCCAAACTCTCCTCTTTTAAGTCAGTGGGAAACTGATGTGTTATATTATTTAAAATTGGAAAAAATCAAATACTCAGTTAGAGGATCTGTGCAGACTTTTTTCAAAACATGGTAGGATCTAATCAGTAATATTTTGAAATGATTTTATAAAGCACAGAGAATTTGTTGATTTAGGTATTTTTAAAAGCCTTAAATTTTACACCGTTTGGCTTGCTCTCTCTCTCAAGGGTGGGGATCGATCTGTTCTTAGCATAATTCTTTTTTTTTGTAAAAACTTGATTGCTATGTATTGATTGTAATAAAATTAATAAATAAATAAAAAAAAAAAAGAGATGGTCTCAAAGCAAAGTCAGAGTCCCATATTTTTAGACAATTGAATCTACATAATGGTGCTGAATTAATGCTTACACAACATCTGGCATTTACTCTGATTGTTCCCTTAACTTACACACCTAAATAAAAGTCTTATTCCACTAAAAAAAAAATAGGCATTTAAAAGACATTTTTAACCACATCCAAAAGTCACGGTTTTTCATAATTTGTGGGTGCTCTAGGAATGTAACCCCTGCGAATTTTGGGGGTGTACTGTATATGATTGTTCAGGCTGCTTTTTATGCATTTGAATATGAAGCAGCAGGATATCTTTGCACTAAAGAATCTGTTTTGTAATATTTATACAATTTCATAAGGAAATAATAACAAAGCAGTTTGTATTAAATTTGAGGGCATTTTAAAATAAGAATGTATATTAAGTTAACAAATTCTGATAGGTGTTGCTTGTTGCTCTACAGTTTCAAAGCACTTTCATTAAATGCCTGAACATTACCAGTGCCTTGGGTGTTTGTTGAAGGAGATTTTAGCGCGCTGCATAAATACATTATGTAAACACATGGTGAGGGGCAGAAGAGGCTCACTTAACTAAACCAGTCTTCACATTGTGAAATGCTTAAAAGTCTGACAGGAAGACTGTGTATCATTCATTAGAGACTCGTTAGAGCTGCCTAGCAATGATGTTGTAAAGCACTTTAAATGTGAAATCAAATGGAAGGACATTTACAGTTAGTGCAGAATCCAAATACAGCTTTTCAGAATTAATGTTATAACAGTGTGACATTAATGATACTGGTTTCAATTGGACCTAATTCTATAAAGCAGTTTTTCCAGGAACTAGTAAATGCTAGATCCTGGAAACAATGTGAGCGAGCCCAGCCCCAAAGTTTCCAAGCAAAACATTTCAATTCACAAAATATTATAGGTTACAACATTGGTAATAATCCAGCAACAACAACAACAGCAATAATTATAATAACTCTCAAATTGGCGTAGGAGACACAGGCATGGCAAAGTAAAATTAAAACAATCACAACACTAGACTTTGAATGCATTGCTAAAGACTGATTTAATTCAAATTATAAGTATCTCTCAAATGGGCATACATTAGGACTTGCATTAAAACTGTGCAAATACTGTACTCTGTGGTTCACCATCATGAAGGACTTGCTAATTATTTTCTTCACATTTGCCTGGAAAAGTTCCCATAGCTAGAAAAACCTTAACTAACTTGATTGAATGATGATATTGTGTTATTTGCATACACTAACGAGGATACAATAAGCAGGAATCATGGGTAAATGTTTAGAAATAATTATACTTCAATTTTATTGAATTTTATCATTGTATTAGGCTGCTCAGTTTATTTATTATTTTATTAAGTTCTAAATATAATTTACATGGTAACAGTTTGTGTACCTGCATAGTAGTATTGCAATGGTGCTGTCACCATCACTGGCAACCAGGCAGGGTGGCAGATTAAACAGAGAGCAATTCTTACATGTAATTGTTTATATTGACATTGATGGGCACCATATTTTTCTCTCCTGTGACACAGGCTTGGCTTTTTACAGAAATGTGAAATGCAAAAAGCATGCCAATACAGTTCAATGGCTATGTGTTTTCTGCAATGTCTCACCCCAAACACATATATTTTTGAGAAAGTCTTGAAGCCACTTGTAGATTCCCAGGGCATTCACAATGTGCTGAACAATTTGTAAATGTCTTGAATTGTAAAGACTTTAAAGCTAGCATGTAGCTGGTATCTATATTTGTTTATTAGGATTAATTTTTTCTGGTGAACACATTTTTATTAATTTTGCAAATTCACAATAAATATCAGTAGATGGCTATATCAGATTTGAATCACTTGCATAAATTCATTGAGATGCTTTTAGCTATAGTCTGAATTTATCCACCATAGGTTGTAGAGTCAAACACAGGGTTTTAACAAGGGGTCTTTTCTGTAGACTTGCTGTAGGTTGTTTACACCTTCATGGACAGTGGAGTGTTAAAATCAGGAAAATGAAAGACTGTATCACGTTCTGACATGTGGCTTCAACATGCACATGGAGAGTTTTGACTCCCAGGATAATCAGAATGTGGTGAGGCATTGCAAACTGCATTATGTAAAATTTGTACAATAAAAATATTCCTCTGATTTTTTACTTTCCCTCTAGTATATATATCGAACTGTTGGCCGTAAGTCTGCGCCCCTATTACTTGCCCAGAGAGTTTGGACACGTGATTGCTGTTATTGTTTACATCCCCTCAAGCTTAGCGCTGAGAATGCGAGTGACATCATCCATTCCGCAGTTGCTAAGTTACAAACGCAGCACCCTGAGGCACTTGTGCTAATCGCTGGAGACTTTAACCATGTAACGCTGGACAAAACATTATCTGCCTTCTCCCAGTATGTGGATTGTAACACTCGGGGAAACAGGACTATCGACCTACTGTATGCAAACGTTAAAGACGCATACAGCGCCACCCGCTGCCTGCGCTTAGGAAAGCAGATCATAACCTGGTTCTGCTTCAGCCTCAATACAGACCAAGAGTGAGGGCGCTACCTACAACTACAAGCTCATTCAGGAAGTGGTCCCCTGAGGCAGAGCAGGCTCTGAGAGACTGCTTTGGAACTACAGACTGGGATATATTGCTTGGGTCACATAGTGAGAACATTGAAGAGGCTGTTGACTGCACAACTGATTACATCAACTTCTGTATGGACATTAAAGTTCCAGTAAGAACAGTATGCTGCTATGCTAACAACAAGCCATGGATTACAAGTGACATCAAGGGCCTTTTGAACCAGAAGAAAAGGGCTTTTAAAGGTGGTGATCAGCATGAGCTCAAGTGCGTGCAGAAGGAACTCCGAGTCCAGCTCAGGGCGGCGAAAGAGCAGTACAGGAGAAAGCTGCAACAGAAGTTGCAGAACAACAGCATGAAGGAAGTGTGGGATGGGATGAAGATTATCATTGGCTGCAGCTCGAGGGTGCCGCCATCGAGACAGACGTGGAGAGAGCAAACCAAATGAACAACTTCTTTAATAGGTTTGATCACAGTAACCCACTCTCACCTCGGAGTACTGCATCCTTTAACCATCCTTCTGCTGATACCAGCATAGGTGAGACATCCCCACCCACAATTACAGCAGCCCATGTGAGCAGAGAGCTGAAAAGACTTCGTGCCAGCAAAGCAGCGGGTCCAGATGGTGTATCGCCACGACTGCTGAAGGCATGTGCGTAGGAACTGGGGAGTCCTCTGCAGCGCATCTTCAACCTGAGCCTGGAACAGGGGAGAGTCCCAAGGCTTTGGAAAACATCTTGTATCACCCCTGTCCCAAAGGTATCACGTCCTTCAGTGAGCTGAATGATTTCCGGCCTGTTGCTCTGACGTCACATCTGATGAAGACCATGGAGCGGCTGCTGCTTAACCACCTGAGGCCACAGGTCCGCCGCCCCTCGACCCTCTGCAGTTCGCATACCAGGAGAAAGTGGGAGCGGAGGATGCCATCATCTATATGCTACACGATCCCTCTCCCACCTGGACAAAGGCAGTGGTGCTGTAAGAATTATGTTTTTGGACTTCTCTAGCGCTTTTAACACCATCCAACCTCTGCTCCTTAGAGACAAGCTGACTGAGATGGGAGTAGATTCACACCTGGTGGCATGGATTGTGGACTATTTTACAGACAGACCTCAATATGTGCGTCTTGGGAACTGCAGGTCTGACATTATGTTCAGCAATACAGGGGCGCCGCAGGGTACTGTACTTTCTCCGGTCCTGTTCAATCTATATACATCAGACTTCCAATATGACTCGGAGTCCTGCCACGTGCAAAAGTTTGCTGATGACACAGCTATTATATATATCTGGGAGTGCAGCTGGATGACAAATTGGACTGGACTGCCAATACTGATGCTCTATGTAAGAAAGCTCAGAGCAGAATATACTTTCTGAGAAGGTTGGCATCCTTCAACATCTGCAGTAAGATGCTGCAGATGTTCTACCAGACGGTTGTGGCGAGTGCCCTCTTCTACGTGGTGGTGTGCTGGGGTGGCAGCATAAAGATGAAAGACGCCTCACGCCTGGACAAACTTGTTAAGAAGGCAGCCTCCATTGTAGGATTAAAGTTGGACAGTTTAACATCTGTGACAGGCGGCGGGCACTAAGCAAACTCCTGTCAATCATGAAGAATCCACTGCATCCACTTAACAGTGTCATCTCCAGACAGAGGAGTAGCTTCAGTGACAGACTTTTGTCACTGTCCTGTTCCACTGACAGACTAAAGAGATCGTTCCTCCCCCACACTATGCGACTCTTCAATTCCACCCGGGGGAGTAAATGCGAACATTAATTTTATTTTAATTCTTTTCATTTTTATTACTATTTAATTTAATATTGTTTCTTTGTATCAGTATACTGCTGCTGGATTATGTGAATTTCCCTTGGGATTAATAAAGTATCTATCTATCTATCTATCTATCTATCTATCTATCTATCTATCTATCTATCTATCTATCTATCTATCTATCTATTGTGGGCTGCATCAGGTGTGGGCAGGAGGAGTACAGAAAACTAATCAAAGACTTTGTTAAATGGTGCGACTCAAACGACTTACACTTTAACACCAGCAAGAC
This sequence comes from Polypterus senegalus, assembly GCF_016835505.1. NCBI lineage: Eukaryota > Metazoa > Chordata > Cladistia > Polypteriformes > Polypteridae > Polypterus > Polypterus senegalus. The sequence goes on from NW_024379755.1 coordinate 14,284, forward strand.
CAAGGAGCTGGTGGTGGATTTTAGGAGGCCTAGGCCCCTCATGGACCCCGTGATCATCAGAGGTGACTGTGTGCAGAGGGTGCAGACCTTTAAATATCTAGGAGTGCAGCTGGATGACAAATTGGACTGGACTGCCAATACTGATGCTCTATGTAAGAAAGGTCAGAGCAGACTATATCTATATACAGGCTCTATCCTGGGTCCGCTGTTATTCTCAATCTACATGCTTCCGTTAGGTCAGATTATCTCAGGTTACAACGTGAGTTACCACAGCTATGCTGATGACACACAGCTGTACTTATCTATAGCACCTGATGACTCCGACTCTTCGATACACTAACACAATGTCTTACTGGTATTTCTGAATGGATGAATAGTAATTTTCTCAAACTAAATAAAGAAAACTGAAATTTTAGTAATTGGCAATAATGGATTCAGTGAGGTTATCAGACATAAACTAGATGCACTAGGATTAAAAGTTAAGACGGAAGTAAAAAATTTAGGGGTAACCGTTGACTGTAATCTGAATTTTAAATTGCATATTCATCAGATCACTAGGACAGCATTTTTTCACTTAAGAAACATAGCTAAATTTAGGCCTCTTATATCATTGAAAGATGCGGAGAAATTAATTCACGCTTTTGTTTTCAGTAGACTAGATTACTGTAGCGCACTCCTCTCAGGACTACCCAAAAAAGACATAAATCATTTGCAACGATTGTAGAATGCAGCTGCTAGAATCCTAACTGGGAAAAGAAAATCTGAACACATTTCTCCAGTTTTGATGTCACTACACTGGTTGCCTGTGTCATTCAGGATTTGACTTTAAAATACTGCTTATGGTTTATAAAGCCTTAAATAATCTCGCTCCATCTTATATATCGGAATGCCTGACACGTTATATTCCAAATTGTAACCTTAGATCTTCAAATGAGTGTCTCCTTATAATTCCAAAAGCTAAACTTAAAAGAAGTGGTGAGGCAGCCTTCTGTTGTTATGCACCTAAAATCTGGAATAGCCTGCCAATAGGAATTCGCCAGGCTGATACAGTAGAGCACTTTAAAACACTGCTGAAAACACATTACTTTAACATGGCCTTTTTATAACTTCACTTTAACTTAATACTGATACTCTGTATGTTCAAGTCTTCATAATAACTATTCACAGTGGCTCCAAAATCCATACTGACCCCAACTCTATCTTCTGTTTCTTTTTCCGGTTTCTTTGTGGTGGCCTGCGCCACCACCACCTACTCAAAGCATCATGATGCACCAACATTGATGGACTGAAAGCCAGAAGTCTACGTGACCATCATCATCAGGTCCTTCCATGAAAACCCTAAATACAAAGAGGACTGTTTGATTTATGTTAGGTAGATTGCCCAGAGGGGACTGAGCGGTCTCTTGGTCTGGAACCCCTACAGATTTTATTTTTTCTCCAGCCTTTGAGTTTTTTTTGTTTTTCTGTCCACCCTGGCCATCGGACCTTACTTATTCTATGTTAATTAATGTTGACTTACGTTTATTTTTATTGTGTCTTCTATTTCTCTATTCATTTTGTAAAGCACTTTGAGCTACATTTTTTTGTATGAATATGTGCTATATAAATAAATGTTGATTGATTGAAATGTTGATATACTTTCTGAGAAGGTTGGCATCCTTCAACATCTGCAGTAATATGCTGCAGATGTTCTACCAGACGGTTGTGGCGAGTGCCCTCTTCTACGCGGTGGTGTGCTGGGGTGGCAGCATAAAGATGAAAGATGCCTCACGCCTGTACAAACTTGTTAAGAAGGCAGGCTGTATTGTAGGATTAAAGTTGGACAGTTTAACATCTGTGGCAGAGCGACGGGCACTAAGCAAACTCCTATCAATCATGAATAATCCACTGCATCCACTTAACAGCGTCATCTCCAGACAGAGGAGTAGCTTCAGTGACAGACTTTTGTCACTGTCCTGCTCCACTGACAGACTGAAGAGATCGTTCCTCCCCCACATTATGCGACTCTTCAATTCCACCCGGGGGAGTAAATGCTAACATTAATTTTATTTTTATTTTTTTCATTTTTTTTCATTTTTATTACTATTTAATTTAATATTGTTTCTTTGTATCAGTATACTGCTGCTGGATTATGTGAATTTCCCTTGGGATTAATAAAGTATCTATCTATCTATCTATCTATCTATCTATCTATCTATCTATCTATCTATCTATCTATCTATCTATCTATCTATCTATCTATCTATCTATCTATCTAAATTAAACGTAATTCTTAAAGTTTACACTTACCTTTTTTGTTTTGTTAATAACTAATATAGTAATGCCCTTACCAAATTAACACCTGTGGTGATAACCTAGTCACCACACCCCATGTACCAGCCCTCGGTCCACTAATAATATAACTGAGACATGGGGGGTTGATAATAGAGATGGAAAATAAGAACTCCAGTCAACAGTATTCACAGAGAAAATAAACCTCTGGGGGATTCACATTTGTTTTATAACAGAGCACTTAGAAAAAGAAATGAGAAACAGAAGATTAAGTGAGAAACTGAAAAGGAGTAGAACCAAGTTAAACAGACAATGAAGGGTTTACTTCTTTGTCTGAAGGACACTGAATTATATGTTTAATGATATTGGGGTCAACCAAAAAAGATTACAGAACTTTAATTATTATTTAGGTATTAGAGAAAATCAGTTAGTCATGGCTGCCCATTGATCCAACAAACCATTTGTCTATCTCTTTCCTCCTACTCCTATGTGTACACTGGTGGGAGAGCAGGCCAACTCGGGTAAAGGCAGACCCAGGGACACGATGAGAAAAGGAACTGCCCCCCATGCACAGTTTATTTTTGATGGTGATGTCTTGCCATGCTCTTCTCTTGTTGATGGGTCTGTTGTTGTTCAAAGCCATCTTCTTCAATCCACCATGAAGTCAGGATCCTTCAGTGAGTACACCATACAGGACCATATGGGGAAGACATGGCTGAGCAGCATGGCCTCAATGCTAGTTGATGAGGAGCATTCCAGAATTTCAGTGTGTGGAACTTTCCTCCCAAGTGATGCCCAGGATCTTTTGGAGGCAGCAGATGTGGAATACTTCTGCTGTGCAGATTTGCTTGCAATAAACAGTCAGGACCTGCATCCATAAAGGAGTGTTGATATACTGTACCTACTGTATGATATACCACAACCTTGATTACCATGCATATATTTCAGTTACAGAAGACATGTTTGTGTAGGCAACCAAATTCGGAGGTGGTTAGTCAGAAGCAGTTCACAATCTCAACAGTGACATCGCTAGATATTATGCTAATAATAAATTCCTTTGATGGCATTGTAGACCTCATAGGTCTTGTTTTCATCAAACAAGATGAATTAGATTAGCATTAGATTTCAGTGGCCTTGTTGATTCAGCAGTAGTTCTGGATTTCACTGAGCTTGCATTGTGTAACTGATTTAGTTTCTTTCTACTTCTACAGGAGGAAACTAATGACAGATTCACAAAATGAACTTGAATTGCTGTGTTCCTGGCATCCCGGAGGGGCAGAATCTTGTCTATGGCCTCCTTGAACCAGACTGCATTCTTTCTTTTGAACAATCCAGATGTTTTCTTTGAGAAGGACTCCAGGGCTGTGAGCAGAGGTCCACGGTTCATCAGCATCAGAATTGGTAGTCGGGATGTCACTGTCCGTGGTTGGGACCTGAATGTGTTCAAGCGGTGTGTGAAGATGACTTGTCAATGTGTTTCTGATGCCAAGGGTTGCAACATTGAGGCATGGCTTGGGGGATTGTCTTCTAGTAGGTGGTCTAACTATAGCTTGGAGGATGGACAAGTCTGTGGTCTGTCCAGCATTCTGCTCCTCTCATCGCTCATGTGATCAGGACACCCTAGAGATCACACCAATGAACAATCATATAGTCCAGTTCTTTGATTGAGGATGCATCCATATTGTCTTTTGTTTGTTGGGTATCTGAAACATTGTGTTGGTAATAGACAATTGGTGCTCTGTGCAGAAGGTTTGCTTTCATGTTTCCAGTTGCATGTTTCCTGATTACATCATTTCATACATCAGAGCTCCTTCCAACTTATACACTGAACCCTCCAAATAACCTGATTTTGTCTGAAGCAGGAAAGTTCCAGACTGCTTTGTCAAGGGAAACATATAAATTGTGCTTTTCTTCCAGTGCTGAAAACAGAGTAAGTACATATGCGTTGATGATTTTCAAATGGGAACCTTTCACCATTGAATGAGCAGATGTGCCTTTAACTGGACATCGCACCAATACTGTCATACATGCGGGTTCCATACTAAGAACATACACTATAACCCAATGGTAGTTCTCTTCATCTGTTGACTATCGCCTTAGGACTTTGATGCAAAAGAAACGATGAGGGAAATAGATTGAAGGAAGAGCCTGCACAAAGGAATTGTTGATATTGGTGGTAGTGAGGGTGCACAATCTTCATTCACATCGCTTCACTTCCTGGAATCAACGTAGCAAACCAACTGCAAGATGAAAATGTACAGTGCGAAGTTGCACCACTTTGGAAGATAATTCTTTATCAGGAACTCAGTTCTGACCTTGCTGCCATTGGTGGCCCTACCCGGAGTTCAAGCTGATAGAAGAGCAACTTTGACTGAAATAACCACTCGTTACAACCGAGGTATGCAGCAAAGCATTTGTGAAGACACAACACGCACAACCTTGAGGCGGATGGGCTACAACAGCAGAAGACCCCACCGGGTACCACTCATCTCCACTACAAATAGGAAAAAGAGGCTACAATTTGCACGAGCTCACCAAAATTGGACAGTTGAAGACTGGAAAAAGGTTGCCTGGTCTGATGAGTCTCGATTTCTGTTGAGACATTCAAATGGTAGAGTCAGAATTTGGCGTAAACAGAATGAGAACATGGATCCATCATGCCTTGTTACCACTGTGCAGGCTGTTGGTGGTGGTATAATGGTGTAGGGATGTTGTCTTGGAACACTTTAGGCCCCTTGGTGCCAATTGGGCATCGTTTAAATGCCACGGGCTACGTGAGCATTGTTTCTGACCATGTCCATCCCTTCATGACCACCATGTACCCATCCTCTGATGGCTACTTCCAGAAGGATAATGCACCATGTCACAAAGCTCGAATCATTTTCAAATTGGTTTCTTGAACATGACAATGAGTTCACTGTACTAAAATGGCCCCCACAGTTGCCAGATCTCAACCCAATAGAGCATCTTTGGGATGTGGTGGAACGGGAGCTTCGTGCCCTGGATGTGCATCCCACAAATCTCCATCAACTGCAAGATGCTATCCTATCAATAGGGCCAACATTTCTAAAGAATGCTTTCAGCACCTTGTTAAATCAATGCCATGTAGAATTAAGGCAGTTCTGAAGGTGAAAGGGGGTCAAACACCATGGTGTTCCTAATAATCCTTTAGGTGAGTGTAGATATGTATGTATGTGTGTGTGTGTGTGTATATGTGTATATATATATATATTGTCACGCTTGGGTCACAGATTTGCACAGAGACACAGAAGGTCATAGAAAAAAAGAAGGATTTTTATTCAGACACTGCAAACACATGAGCTTAAACGTGCTCCATGACAAGTCAGATATAACAGTTCCGCTAGGAGCAGAGAGAGATAAAAGCAAACAATCAATTCCAAACTGACAGGCTGCGCAAGGCTTATAAGTCGGTGGAGTACCGCACGAGGCTTGTATTACGCGCTATAGTGCAAGGATAAGGAGCAATGTGTAGTCAGTGTTTCAGGGTTTGTGGTTTTCCCAGGGGCGTCTGTCTCTATTTGGGGTGCGATCAGCCCTCCAGCTCACACCCTCCCCCTCAGCTTTATTCACATTCCTGTGAATCAAGCGACTCTCTGTACTAGGTTCATTTAGTCGTGATAACACGCCTGCGCTGACGTGTTCAGAACCTGGTCGGTGCTTTACTGTGAAACTGTAAGGTTGTAAACCCAGAAACCATCTCATTAGACGAGAGTTTGTATCTTTCTGTCGGTACAACCACTGAAGTGGAGCATGATCAGTTACCAAAGTGAAGTTTCTTCCCCACAAGTAATAGCGGCCTTCCACAGCCCACCTAATTGCCAAGCATTCTTTCTCAATTGTAGAATAATTGCGTTCCCTAGGAAGTAATTTCCTACTCAAATATGTGATTGGATGTTCTTCTCCATCAAAAATTTGTGACAGGACTGCCCACACCAAATACACTTGCTTCTAGTTTGCAAGATAAAATCTTTTGTGAAATCCGGGTTCCTTAGAACCGGGTAAGAAGACAATGCTTTTTTTAAATCGTTGAAAGAACGTTCGCAATTTTCTGTCCACAAGATAGGTCGGTTTTTTCTGCCTCTAGTAAGTTCTGTAAGAGGAGCAGCTCTATGTGCAAAATTTGGAATGAATTTTCTGTAGTAACCAGCGAGTCCCAGAAAGGCGCGTACTTGTTTCTGTGTCTCAGGTCTCGGGTAAACAAGCATTTCTTCTATTTTCCTTAATTGTGGCCTAAGTAAACCCTTGCCCATAGAATAGCCTAAGTAATGAGTCTCGGACATGCCTAGTTTACATTTCTTAGGGTTAGCAGTAAGGCCAGCCTGTCTCAAGCTTTCAAGAACGGCTTGAAGCGCTCTAAGTGTGTTTTCCAATCATTGCTAAAAATCACGACATCGTCCAAAGGTATGCCCCAGCATATTCAGAGTGAGGACGTAGGATCTGATCCATCATACGCTGAAAAGTTAGAGGTGCCCCGTGAAGACCAAACGGGAGTCTTGTAAATTCATAGAGTCCGTCAGGAGTCGCAAATGCCGTTTTCTCACAACTGCTAGCCTCTAAAGGCACCTGCCAATAGCCTTTTGTGAGATCTAGCGTGGAGATATAGCTCGCCTGACCCAGTTTTTCCAACAGTTCATCGACACGGGGCATGGGATAAGCATTGAATTTAGAGACCTTATTCAAGCGTCTGAAATCGATACAGAACCGAACCGAACCGTCTTGCTTTGGGACTAATACGACTGGGCTGCACCAGTCACTTTTACTTTCACGAATTACACCCAGTGTCAGCATCTTTTTTACCTCTTCGCACACAATATTTTGCCGCGCTTCCGGTATCCGGAACGGCCGCATCTGTACTACGAACATCAGGTTCAGTGGTAATTTTATGTTTTGTAATGTTAGTCTTGCCTGGTAAATCTGAAAAGACATCAGTGTTCCGTTCTATCAAAGATAACAGTTCTGTCTTTTGCGTGTCAGTAAGATCGTTACCAATGGTAACATCGGTCTGAGAAACAGCAGCCAAGGAAGTGTTAACCTCTTGTCGGTCGTGCCATTCCTTCAAGAGGTTAATGTGTAAAATCTGGAATGGTTTGCGCCGGCCCGGTATTCTAACCTTGTAATTTACGGACTCATACGCTCCTCAATAATGGCGGGCCCTGCCATTTAGCTAAGAATTTGTGTGGATCCGAGGGAACCAGTACCAAAACACGATCGCCAGGTTTGAACTCACGGAGCTTGCTGCCTATCGTAAAGACGCTTCTGAGTTTCCTGTTCTCGCTGTTGGTGTTCCACAGCAATAGAGGAAAGCATAGAAATTCTGTCTTGCAACGAAATTAGTCGATCTGCAAAGCTTGGACCTTTAGCTGCTCTCTCGTTCCCTATCCATTCCTCACGTATCACATCCAGGATGCCTCGCTGCCGAATAACAACTCGAAGGGACTCAAGCCAGTGGACGCCTGTGGTGATTCTACGCACGCATACAAAACAAAAGGTAGGACAGTGTTCCATGTTGTGGGATCATTATGAGCAACTCGCCTGATCATCTGTTTCAATGTTTTGTTAAATCGCTCGGTTAAACCATTCGCTTGAGGATGGTAAACAGTAGTACTCAATTTCTTAATAGCAAAGCTGTCACACAATTGTTTCATCACGCGAGAAGTGAAAGGTGTGCCTGATCAGTTAAGATTTCTCTAGGGATACCAATACGAGTAAAAGTTTCACATAGTGCTTTGGCTACAGCCGAAGAGTTGGCCTTTTTCAGCGCAATCATTTCTGGATATCGTGTTGCATAATCAACCAACACCAGCAAATATTGGTACCCATCCTTAGTCTTAGGTAATGGTCCCACAATATCTAATCCCACACGCTGAAAGGGAACTTCCAATATGGGCATAGGACAAAGGGGAGCCCGAGGAGGCTTATAAGCAGAGACGATCTGGCAGTCTGGACATGAAGTACAAATCGTTCAACATCTTTTCCATATTAAGCCAATAAAATCGTTTTGTTAACCGGTCTCTAGTTTTTATCGGCACCTGATTGCCCCAAAGATATTGAATGTGCCAGATGCAAAACAGTTCCTATGTGCTCCAGTACCACCAGTTGTTCAATAAATTCCCCCTCAAATGATCCTGAGATCACTCTGAAGAGCAACCGTCCTTTTCTATAAAGTGTGGTGTTTCACGGGTCACGCTCTTGGTAATAAAGTCATTAGCAGGGTGAGCCTGTTTAAGTGCATATTCTAATGAGCTATCAGTATGCTGCAAACACACAAAATCTGATTATTCGTTAACTTTTCGGTTTTGTGTTCGGGGCGTTGCAATCTGGATAGATGTGAGCAGCCCATTCTGGAAGATTGTGAGGTGGCCTCCTCCAAATCTAGCTGGAGAGATCGGGTTCAATATCTAAGTTGGGCTCTGCGTTTTCCCAGCAGCTACCAGTTCTTACGTCTTGGTTTTCTTCTTCTTTCCCACTAAGTTCATTAGTGGACTGGACTACTGGTCACCCATTTATTAATCGGTTTTAGGAAAAAGGGCATTTCTCCGTCCTATGAGTAATGGCCAAGAATAGTCCAGCTTGACAGACAAACAACAAGTAAGAGCCCTATAAGTTAAATGAAAGTAAAGATCTGATAATCTTTAACATCACCATGTACCAGCGTATTTTACAGTCTCCTGATCTCTAGGCATTGTTCATTAGAACAGTCTCGTCTCATAATAAAAGGTCACTTCGAGTCTAACAATGCTGTGATTTCTCTGTTCCCAATTTCACGGGATCAACAAGCCATCTTTTCCATCCGGATATGTAATAGTTGAGCAACAAATCGTGATCAATCTCCATTAGACCAGGCTGGAGACAAAGCGACATTCTCTTGCCAAATGGCCGATGATCACATCGGATACGTCGCTCCGCTTCCAAAATATCCTCTGCGACGTCCATGTTGAGCGTGCTCTGTAGTGTCCACGGTCTCGTCGACCCGCTGTTGCAGCTGTCTCCACAGAAACAGGCGCCCCATCACAACTGGTTCCGGGAATTTTCTACAGCCCCGATGGGTCCTCAGAGTCCTGCAACATCGATCAAAGCGGCGAGAATGTCTGAGCCGTTTGTTCACAGATTGCGAAACCACGAAATCACGCTCTTTCTCCAAGCGGACTGTAGCAAACCCTCAATAAAATCTGGACATAATCGTTAATGATTTAATATCTGGCGTAGAAATTCATCTTGAAGAACTTCAGGTATGCCGGCCAGTAATATATTCGACAGCACAACTTTCCATCGTCTCCTTCAAACCAACAGTGCACTTTATATTAGCCAGCAAATCTTGAATTCATACGGTTAGATTAATCCATGTTTAGTTTCCAGTCTTTAAATTGCATATGTTTGAGCCTCTGAAATAAGTCTTCAGCGGCATCCATCTGTGCAACGCCTGGTACCCTTGTCACGCTTGATTTACAATTTGTACAGAGACACGGAAGGTCGTACTGAAAAAAGAAGGATTTTTATTCAGACACCGCAAACATGGCTTAAACGTGCTCCAGACAAGTCCAGATATAACAGTTCATTAGGAGCAGAGAGAGATAAACAAACAATCAATTCCGACGGCAGGCGCTGCGCAAGGCAAAGTCAGCGGGTACCCGTCTTGAGGCTTGTATTACAGCGTTATGGTAAAGATGAGGCAATGTGTGGTCAGTGTTCAGGGGTTGTGGTTTTCCCGGAAGTCTGTCTCTATTTGGGGTGCGATCAGCCCTCAACTCACTATATATATATATATATATATATATATATATATATATATATATATATATATATATATAATAAAACAAAGCCCTCACTCACTCACTCACTCACTCATCACTAATTCTCCAAGTTCCCATGTGGGTAGAAGAGCTGAGGGGTGGCAGGCTGATTCTCTGACCTTACAAAAAGCTGGGCAGGTTTCATTCGAAATTCTATGCGTAATGGTCATAACTGGAAGCTATTTTTCTCCATATACTGTGAGTGGGAGTTAAGCTGGATGGCCATGGAGGCGGAGTCTCGTGTGACATCATCACGCACTCTGCGTAATCTGCGTGAACTGACTATCAACGCCAGTACACATGAAAACCAGGAAGGCTCAAAAAATGCGCTGAAGAAACGCCATTATATGGTGAGAATTGTGAAACAATAAGAAGCGAGCAATGACATATCAACCATATTCATGAGTGCTGCTACTTGAAACAAAACGGTGTAAACCTAAGTTTAAATTAAGTTCATAGACAGGCTGCCGCTGGCGTTTGTAATTGGTGCCTGCCCATATAAGGCCGTCCGTCAGCGGCAATCCAATAGAAACACTGCGCTAAATATTCACGGGTGAAGGACTGTGTGCTTATGAGAGGAAGATGAGATGGTCAGGGTGTTGTTGGCACAAACTCAGCGAAACTTTGAGGAGAAACTTTTAAGTGCCGGGTCTTGGCTAACATTACATACAGCCGTGGACATCACGAGATGGCACCAGCACAGCTAGGAACTTCGATGCAAGAACACCACGTGACTCCGTGAACTGATGCAGTGCACAGACAAAAGCAACAGTTCCAAAGAGTGCTGAACAAAAACCGATTACACAGTGGGAAAGGCAGCAAAAAATTGTAGGCGTCTGATACATACAAGCATATTCATAAGTGCCCCAAAGTTTCCAAGCAAAACATTTCAATTCACAAAATATTATAGGTTACAACATTGGTAATAATCCAGCAACAACAACAACACAATAATTATAATAACTCAAATTGGCGTAGGAGACACAGGCATGGCAAAGTAAAATTAAAACAATCACAACACTAGACTTTGAATGCATTGCTAAAGACTGATTTAATTCAAATTATAAGTATCTCTCAAAGTGGCATACATTAGGACTTGCATTAAAACTGTGCAAATACTGTACTCTGTGGTTCACCATCATGAAGGACTTGCTAATTATTTTCTTCACATTTGCCTGGAAAAGTTCCCATAGCTAGAAAACCTTAACTAACTTGATTGAATGATGATATTGTTTATTTGCATACACTAACGAGGATACAATAAGCAGGAATCATGGGTAAATGTTTAGAAATAATTATACTTCAATTTTATTGAATTTTATCATTGTATTAGGCTGCTCAGTTTATTTATTATTTTATTAAGTTCTAAATATAATTTACATGGTAACAGTTTGTGTACCTGCATAGTAGTATTGCAATGGTGCTGTCACCATCACTGGCAACCAGGCAGGGTGGCAGATTAAACAGAGAGCAATTCTTACATGTAATTGTTTATATTGACATTGATGGGCACCATATTTTTCTCTCCTGTGACACAGGCTTGGCTTTTACAGAAATGTGAAATGCAAAAGCATGCCAATACAGTTCAATGGCTATGTGTTTTCTGCAATGTCTCACCCCAAACACATATTATTTTTGAGAAAGTCTTGAAGCCACTTGTAGATTCCCAGGGCATTCACAATGTGCTGAACAATTTGTAAATGTCTTGAATTGTAAAGACTTTAAAGCTAGCATGTAGCTGGTATCTATATTTGTTTATTAGGATTAATTTTTCTGGTGAACACATTTTTATTAATTTTGCAAATTCACAATAAATATCAGTAGATGGCTATATCAGATTTGAATCACTTGCATAAATTCATTGAGATGCTTTTAGCTATAGTCTGAATTTATCCACCATAGGTTGTAGAGTCAAACACAGGGTTTTAACAAGGGGTCTTTTCTGTAGACTTGCTGTAGGTTGTTTACACCTTCATGGACAGTGGAGTGTTAAAATCAGGAAAATGAAAGACTGTATCACGTTCTGACATGTGGCTTCAACATGCACATGGAGAGTTTTGACTCCCAGGATAATCAGAATGTGGTGAGGCATTCAAACTGCATTATGTAAAATTTGTACAATAAAATATTCCTCTGATTTTTACTTTCCCTCTAGTATATATATCGAACTGTTGGCCGTAAGTCTGCGCCCCTATTACTTGCCCAGAGAGTTTGGACACGTGATTGCTGTTATTGTTTTACATCCCCCTCAAGCTACGCGAGAATGCAGTGACATCATCCATTCCGCGTTGCTAAGTTACAAAGCGCGGGACCCTGAGGCACTTGTGCTAATCGCTGGAGACTTTAACCATGTAACGCTGGACAAAACATTATCTGCCTTCTCCCAGTATGTGGATTGTAACACTCGGGGAAACAGGACTATCGACCTACTGTATGCAAACGTTAAAGACGCATACAGCGCCACCCCGCTGCCTGCGCTTAGGAAAGCAGATCATAACCTGGTTCTGCTTCAGCCTCAATACAGACCAAGAGTGAGGGCGCTACCTACAACTACAAGCTCATTCAGGAAGTGGTCCCCTGAGGCAGAGCAGGCTCTGAGAGACTGCTTTGGAACTACAGACTGGGATATATTGCTTGGGTCACATAGTGAGAACATTGAAGAGGCTGTTGACTGCACAACTGATTACATCAACTTCTGTATGGACATTAAAGTTCCAGTAAGAACAGTATGCTGCTATGCTAACAACAAGCCATGGATTACAAGTGACATCAAGGGCCTTTTGAACCAGAAGAAAAGGGCTTTTAAAGGTGGTGATCAGCATGAGCTCAAGTGCGTGCAGAAGGAACTCGAGTCCAGCTCAGGGCGGGAAAAGAGCAGTACAGGAGAAAGCTGAACAGAAGTTGAGAAAAACAGCATGAAGGAAGTGTGGGATGGGATGAAGATTATCATTGGTGCAGCTCGGGCGGGTGCACTTTCGGAAAACGGGCGTGGAGAGAGCAAACCAAATGAACAACTTCTTTAATAGGTTTGATCCAGTCCCCACTCTCACCTCGGAGTACTGCATCCTTTAACCTTCTGCTATACCAGCATAGGTGAACATCCCCACCCACAATTACAGCAGCCCAGTGAGAGAGCTGAAAAGACTTCGTGCCAGCAAGCAGCGGGTCCAGATGGTGTATGCCATCACTGCTGAAGGCATGTGGTAGGAACTGGGGAGTCCTCTGCAGCGATCTTCAACCTGAGCCTGGAACAGGGGAGTCCAAGGCTTTGGAAAACATCTTGTATCACCCCTGTCCCAAAGGTATCCGTCCTTCAGTGAGCTGAATGATTCGCCTGTTGCTCTGGCGCCACATCTGATTAAGACCATGGGCGGCTGCTGCAACCACCTGAGGCCACAGGTCCCCCCCACCTCGACCCTCTGCAGTTGGATACCAGGAGAAGGTGGGAGCGGGGGATGCCATCATCTATATGCTACACGATCCCTCTCCCACCTGGACAAAGGCAGTGGTGCTGTAAAAATTATGTTTTGGACTCTCTAGCGCTTTTAACACCATCCCAAACCCCTGCTCCTTAGGGGACAAGCTGACTGAGATGGGAGTAGATTCCCCCTGGTGGCATGGATTGTGGGCTATTTTACAGACAGACCTCAATATGTGCGTCTTGGGAACTGCAGGTCTGACATTATGTTCCCGCAATACAGGGGAAGGGTACTAGTACTTTCGCCGGGCCTGTTCAATCTATATACATCAGACTTCCAATATGACTGAGTCCTGCCCGGCAAAAGTTTGCTGATGACCAGCTATTATATATATCTGGAGTTCAGCTGGATGACAATTGGACTGGACTGCCAATACTGATGCTCTATGTAAAAAGCTCAGAGCAGAATATACTTTCTAGAAGGTTGGCATCCTTCAACATCTGCAGTAAAATTTCAGATGTTCTACCAGACGGTTTTTAGGGGAGTGCCCCTTCTACGTGGTGGTGTGCTGGGGTGGCAGCATAAAGATGAAAGACGCCTCAGCTCTGGACAAACTTGTTAGAAGGCAGCCTCCATTGTAGGATTAAAGTTGGACAGTTTAACATCTGTGGCAGAGCGGCGGGCACTAAGCAAACTCCTGTCAATCATGAAGAATCCACTGCATCCACTTTTAAAAGTGTCATCTCCAGACAGAGGAGTAGCTTCAGTGACAGACTTTTGTCACTGTCCTGTTCCACTGACAGACTAAAGAGATCGTTCCTCCCCACACTATCGACTCTTCAATTCCACCGGGGGGTAAATCTAACATTAATTTTATTTTAATTCTTTTCATTTTTATTACTATTTAATTTAATATTGTTTCTTTGTATCAGTATACTGCTGCTGGATTATGTGAATTTCCCCTTGGGATTAATAAAGTATCTATCTATCTATCTATCTATCTATCTATCTATCTATCTATCTATCTATCTATCTATCTATCTATCTATCTATCTATCTATTGTGGGCTGCATCAGGTGTGGGCAGGAGGAGGAGTACAGAAAACTAATCAAAGACTTTGTTAAATGGTGCGACTCAAACGACTTACACTTTAACAAGCAAGACCAAGGCTGGTGGTGGATTTTAGGAGGCCTAGGCCCTCATGGACCCCGTGATCATCAGAGGTGACTGTGTGCAGAGGGTGCAGACCTTTAAATATCTAGGAGTGCAGCTGGATGACAAATTGGACTGGACTGCCAATACTGATGCTCTATGTAAGAAAGGTCAGAGCAGACTATATCTATATACAGGCTCTATCCTGGGTCCGCTGTTATTCTCAATCTACATGCTTCCGTTAGGTCAGATTATCTCAGGTTACAACGTGAGTTACCACAGCTATGCTGATGACACACAGCTGTACTTATCTATAGCACCTGATGACCTACTTTTCGATACACTAACACAATGTCTTACTGGTATTTTGAATGGATGAATAGTAATTTTCAAACTAAATAAAGAGAAAACTGAAATTTTAGTAATTAACTGATAATGGATTCAGTGAGGTTATCAGACATAAACTAGATGCACTAGGATTAAAAGTTAAGACGAAGTAAAAAATTTAGGGGTAACCGTTGACTGTAATCTGAATTTTAAATTGCATATTCATCAGATCACTAGGACAGCATTTTTTCACTTAAGAAACATAGCTAAATTTAGGCCTCTTATATCATTGAAAGATCGGAGAAATTAATTCACGCTTTTGTTTTCAGTAGACTAGATTACTGTAACGCACTCCTCTCAGGACTACCCAAAAAAGACATAAATCATTTGCAACGATTGTAGAATGCAGCTGCTAGAATCCTAACTGGGAAAAGAAAATCTGAACACATTTCTCCAGTTTTGATGTCACTACACTGGTTGCCTGTGTCATTCAGGATTTGACTTTAAAATACTGCTTATGGTTTTATAAAGCCTTAAATAATCTGCTCCATCTTATATATCGGAATGCCTGACACGTTATATTCCAAATTGTAACCTTAGATCTTCAAATGAGTGTCTCCCTTATAATTCCAAAAGCTAAACTTAAAAGAAGTGGTGAGGCAGCCTTCTGTTGTTATGCACCTAAAATCTGGAATAGCCTGCCAATAGGAATTAGCCAGGCTGATGCAGTGAAACACTTTAAAACACTGCTGAAAACACATTACTTTAACATGGCCTTTTTATAACTTCACTTTAACTTAATACTGATACTCTGTATGTTCAAGTCTTCATAATAACTATTCACAGTGGCTCCAAAATCCATACTGACCCCAACTCTATCTTCTGTTTCTTTTTCCGGTTTCTTTGTGGTGGCGGCTCGCACCACCACCACCACAAAGCATCATGATGCACCAACATTGATGGACTGAAAGCCAGAAGTCTACGTGACCATCATCATCAGGTCCTTCCATGAAAACCCTAAATACAAAGAGGACTGTTTGATTTATATTAGGTAGATTGCCCAGAGGGACTGAGCGGTCTCTTGGTCTGGAACCCCTACAGATTTTATTTTTTCTCCAGCCTTGGGTTTTTTTTTTTTGCTTTTTTCTGTCCACCCTGGCCATCGGACCTTACTTATTCTATGTTAATTAATGTTGACTTACGTTTATTTTTTATTGTGTCTTCTATTTCTCTATTCATTTTGTAAAGCACTTTGAGCTACATTTTTTGTATGAATATATTGCTATATAAATAAATGTTGATTGATTGAAATGTTGATATACTTTCTGAGAAGGTTGGCATCCTTCAACATCTGCAGTAATATGCTGCAGATGTTCTACCAGACAGTTGTGGCGAGTGCCCTCTTCTCTGTGGTGGTGTGCTGGGGTGGCAGCATAAAGATGAAAGATGCCTCACGCCTGTACAAACTTGTTAAGAAGGCAGGCTGTATTGTAGGATTAAAGTTGGACAGTTTAACATCTGTGGCAGAGCGACGGGCACTAAGCAAACTCCTATCAATCATAGAATAATCCACTGCATCCACTTAACAGCGTCATCTCCAGACAGAGGAGTAGCTTCAGTGACAGACTTTTGTCACTGTCATGCTCCACTGACAGACTGAAGAGATCGTTCCTCCCCCACATTATGCGACTCTTCAATTCCACCCGGAGAGTAAATGCTAACTAATTAATTTTATTTTCATTTTTTTCATTTTTTTTCATTTTTATTACTATTTAATTTAATATTGTTTCTTTGTATCAGTATACTGCTGCTGGATTATGTGAATTTCCCTTGGGATTAATAAAAGTATCTATCTATCTATCTATCTATCTATCTATCTATCTATCTATCTATCTATCTATCTATCTATCTATCTATCTATCTATCTATCTATCTATCTATCTAAATTAAACGTAATTCTTAAAGTTTACACTTACCTTTTTTGTTTTGTTAATAACTAATATAGTAATGCCCCTTACCAAATTAACACCTGTGGTGATAACCTAGTCACCACACCCCATGTACCAGCCCTCGGTCCACTAATAATATAACTGAGACATGGGGAGTTGATAATAGAGATGGAAAATAAGAACTCCAGTCAACAGTATTCACAGAGAAAATAAACCTCTGGGGGATTCACATTTGTTTTATAACAGAGCACTTAGAAAAGAAATGAGAAACAGAAGATTAAGTGAGAAACTGAAAAGGAGTAGAACCAAGTTAAACAGACAATGAAGGGTTTACTTCTTTGTCTGAAGGACACTGAATTATATGTTTAATGATATTGGGGTCAACCAAAAAAGATTACAGAACTTTAATTATTATTTAGGTATTAGAGAAAATCAGTTTAGTCATGGCTGCCCATTGATCCAACAAACCATTTGTCTATCTCTTTCACTCCTACTCCTATGTGTACACTGGTGGGAGAGCAGGCCACTTCGGGTAAAGGCAGACCCAGGGACACGATGAGAAAAGGAACTGCCCCCCATGCACAGTTTATTTTTGATGGTGATGTCTTGCCATGCTCTTCTCTTGTTGATGGGTCTGTTGTTGTTCAAAGCCATCTTCTTCAATCCACCATGAAGTCAGGATCCTTCAGTGAGTACACCATACAGGACCATATGGGGAAGACATGGCTGAGCAGCATGGCCTCAAATGCTAGTTGATGAGGAGCATTCCAGAATTTCAGTGTGTGGAACTTTCCTCCCAAGTGATGCCCAGGATCTTTTGGAGGCAACAGATGTGGAATACTTCTGCTGTGCAGATTTACTTGCAATAAACAGTCAAGGACCTGCATCCATAAAGGAGTGTTGATATACCTGTACCTACTGTATGATATACCACAACCTTGATTACCATGCATATATTTCAGTTACAGAAGACATGTTTGTGTAGGCAACCAAATTCGGAGGTGGTTAGTCAGAAGCAGTTCACAATCTCAACAGTGACATCGCTAGATATTATGCTAATAATAAATTCCTTTGATGGCATTGTAGACCTCATAGGTCTTGTTTTCATCAAACAAGATGAATTAGATTAGCATTAGATTTCCAGTGGCCTTGTTGATTCAGCAGTAGTTCTGGATTTCACTGAGCTTGCATTGTGTAACTGATTTAGTTTCTTTCTACTTCTACAGGAGGGAAACTAATGACAGATTCACAAAATGAACTTGAATTGCTGTGTTCCTGGCATCCCGGAGGGGCAGAATCTTGTCTATGGCCTCCTTGAACCAGACTGCATTCTTTCTTTTGAACAATCCAGATGTTTTCTTTGAGAAGGACTCCAGGGCTGTGAGCAGAGAGGTCCACGGTTCATCAGCATCAGAATTGGTAGTCGGATGTCACTGTCCGTGGTTGGGACCTGAATGTGTTCAAGCGGTGTGTGAAGATGACTTGTCAATGTGTTTCTGATGCCAAGGGTTGCAACATTGAGGCATGGCTTGGGGGATTGTCTTCTAGTAGGTGGTCTAACTATAGCTTGGAGGATGGACAAGTCTGTGGTCTGTCCAGCATTCTGCTCCTCTCATCGCTCATGTGATCAGGACACCCTAGAGATCACACCAATGAACAATCATATAGTCCAGTTCTTTGATTGAGGATGCATCCATATTGTCTTTTGTTTGTTGGGTATGGGTATCATTGTGTTGGTAATAGACAATTGGTGCTCTGTGCAGAAGGTTTGCTTTCATGTTTTCCAGTTGCATGTTTCCTGATTACATCATTTCATACATCAGAGCTCCTTCCAACTTATACACTGAACCCTCCAAATAACCTGATTTTGTCTGAAGCAGGAAAGTTCCAGACTGCTTTGTCAAGGGAAACATATAAATTGTGCTTTTCTTCCAGTGCTGAAAACAGAGTAAGTACATATGCGCTGATGATTTTCAAATGGGAACCTTTCACCATTGGAATGAGCAGATGTGCCTTTAACTGGACATCGCACCAATACTATCATACATCACGGGTTCCATACTAAGAACATACACTATAACCCAATGGTAGTTCTCTTCATCTGTTGACTATCGCCTTAGGACTTTGATGCAAAAGAAACGATGAGGGAAATAGATTGAAGGAAGAGCCTGCACAAAGGAATTGTTGATATTGGTGGTAGTGAGGGTGCACAATCTTCATTCACATCGCTTCACTTCCTGGAATCAACGTAGCAAACCAACTGCAAGATGAAAATGTACAGTGCGTGATTGCACCACTTTGGAAGATAATTCTTTGTCAGGAACTCAGTTCTGACCTTGCTGCCATTGGTGGCCCCTACCCGAGTTCAAGCTGATAGAAGAGCAACTTTGACTGAAATAACCACTTTTCGCTACAACCGAGGTATGCAGCAAAGCATTTGTGAAGACACAACGCGCACAACCTTGAGGCGGATGGGCTACAACAGCAGAAGACCCCACCGGGTACCCACTCATCTCCACTACAAATAGGAAAAAGAGGCTACAATTTGCACGAGCTCACCAAAATTGGACAGTTGAAGACTGGAAAAAGGTTGCCTGGTCTGATGAGTCTCGATTTCTGTTGAGACATTCAAATGGTAGAGTCAGAATTTGGCGTAAACAGAATGAGAACATGGATCCATCATGCCTTGTTACCACTGTGCAGGCTGTTGGTGGTGGTATAATGGTGTAGGGGATGTTGTCTTGGAACACTTTAGGCCCCTTGGTGCCAATTGGGCATCGCTTAAATGCCACAGACTACGTGAGCATTGTTTCTGACCATGTCCATCCCTTCATGACCACCATGTACCCATCCTCTGATGGCTACTTCCAGAAGGATAATGCACCATGTCACAAAGCTCGAATCATTTCAAATTGGTTTCTTGAACATGACAATGAGTTCACTGTACTAAAATGGCCCCCACAGTTGCCAGATCTCAACCCAATAGAGCATCTTTGGGATGTGGTGGAGCAGGGAGCTTACGTGCCCTGGATGTGCATCCCACAAATCTCCATCAACTGCAAGATGCTATCCTATCAATATGGGCCAACATTTCTAAAGAATGCTTTCAGCACCTTGTTAAATCAATGCCATGTAGAATTAAGGCAGTTCTGAAGGTGAAAGGGGGTCAAACACCATGGTGTTCCTAATAATCCTTTAGGTGAGTGTAGATATGTATGTATGTGTGTGTGTGTGTGTATATGTGTATATATATATATATTGTCACGCTTGGGTCACAGATTTGCACAGAGACACAGAAGGTCATAGAAAAAAAGAAGGATTTTTATTCAGACACGCAAACACATGAGCTTAAAGCGTGCTCCATGACAAGTCAGATATAACAGTTCGCTAGAGCAGAGAGAGATAAAAGCAAACAATCAATTCCAAACTGACAGCTGCGCCAAGGCTTATAAGTCGGCGGAGTACCGCGCGAGGCTTGTATTACGCGTTATAGTGCAAGGATAAGGAGCAATGTGTAGTCAGTGTTTCAGGGTTTGTGGTTTTCCCAGGGCGTCTGTCTCTATTTGGGGTGCGATCAGCCCTCCAGCTCACACCCTCCCCCTCAGCTTTATTCACATTCCTGTGAATCAAGCGACTCTCTGTACTAGGTTCATTTAGTCGTGATAACACGTCTGCGTTGACGTGTTCAGAACCTGGTCGGTGCTTTACTGTGAAACTGTAAGGTTGTAAACCCAGAAACCATCTCATTAGACGAGAGTTTGTATCTTTCTGTCGGTACAACCACTGGAGTGGAGCATGATCAGTTACCAAAGTGAAGTTTTTCCCCACAAGTAATAGCGCGCTTCCACAGCCCACCTAATTGCCAAGCATTCTTTCTCAATTGTAGAATAATTGCGTTCCCTAGGAAGTAATTTCCTACTCAAATATGTGATTGGATGTTCTTCTCCATCAAAAATTTGTGACAGGACTGCGCCCACACCAAATGCACTTGCGTCTGTTTGCAAGATAAAATCTTTTGTGAAATCCGGGTTCCTTAGAACCGGGTAAGAAGACAATGCTTTTAAATCGTTGAAAGAACGTTCAGCAATTTTCTGTCCACAAGATAGGTCGGTTTTTCTGCCTCTAGTAAGTTCTGTAAGAGGAGCAGCTCTATGTGCAAAATTTGGAATGAATTTTCTGTAGTAACCAGCGAGTCCCAGAAAGCGTACTTGTTTCTGTGTCTCAGGTCTCGGGTAAACAAGCATTTCTTCTATTTTCCTTAATTGTGGCCTAAGTAAACCCTTGCCCATAGAATAGCCTAAGTAATGAGTCTCGGACATGCCTAGTTTACATTTCTTAGGGTTAGCAGTAAGGCCAGCCTGTCTCAAGCTTTCAAGAGCGGCTTGAAGCCGCTCTAAGTGTGTTTTCCAATCATTGCTAAAAATCACGACATCGTCAAGGTATGCCCCAGCATATTCAGAGTGAGGACGTAGGATCTGATCCATCATACGCTGAAAAGTTAGAGGTGCCCGTGAAGACCAAGCGGAGTCTTGTAAATTCATAGAGTCCGTCAGGAGTCGCAAATGCCGTTTTCTCACAACTGCTAGCCTCTAAAGGCACCTGCCAATAGCCTTTCGTGAGATCTAGCGTGGAGATATAGCTCGCCTGACCCAGTTTTTCCAACAGTTCATCGACACGGGCATGGGATAAGCATCAATTTAGAGACCTTATTCAAGCGTCTGAAATCGATACAGAACCGAACCGAACCGTCTTGCTTTGGGACTAATACGACTGGGCTGCACCAGTCACTTTTACTTTCACGAATTACACCCAGTGTCAGCATCTTTTTACCTCTTCACAGCACAATATGCCTCGCCGCCGTATCCGGAACGGCCGCATCTGTCTGCCGAACATCAGGTTCAGTGGTAATTTTATGTTTTGTAATGTTAGTCTTGCCTGGTAAATCTGAAAAGACATCAGTGTTCCGTTCTATCAAAGATAACAGTTCTGTCTTTTGCGTGTCAGTAAGATCGTTACCAATGGTAACATCGGTCTGAGAAACAGCAGCCAAGGAAGTGTTAACCTCTTGTCGGTCGTGCCATTCCTTCAAGAGGTTAATGTGTAAAATCTGGAATGGTTTGCGCCGCCGGTATTCTAACCTTGTAATTTACCGGACTCATACTCCTCAATAATGGCGGGCCCTGCCATTTAGCTAAGAATTTGTGTGGATCCGAGGGAACCAGTACCAAAACACGATCGCCAGGTTTGAACTCACGGAGCTTGCTGCCTATCGTAAAGACGCTTCTGAGTTTCCTGTTCTCGTTGTTGGTGTTCCACAGCAATAGAGGAAAGCATAGAAATTCTGTCTTGCAACGAAATTAGTCGATCTGCAAAGCTTGGACCTTAGCTGCTCTCGTTTCCTATCCATTCCTCATGTACCACATCCAGGATGCCTCGCGGCCGCCTGCCGAATAACAACTCGAAGGGACTCAAGCCAGTGGACGCCTGTGGTGATTCTCGCGCGCACAAAACAAAAGGTAGGACAGTGTTCCATGTTGTGGGATCATTATGAGCAACTCGCCTGATCATCTGTTTCAATGTTTTGTTAAATCGCCGGTTAAACCATTCGTTTGAGGATGGTAAACAGTAGTACTCAATTTCTTAATAGCAAAGCTGTCACACAATTGTTTCATCACGAGAAGTGAAAGGTGTGCCCTGATCAGTTAAGATTTCTCTAGGGATACCAATACGAGTAAAAGTTTCACATAGTGCTTTGGCTACAGCGAAGAGTTGGCCTTTTCAGCGCAATCATTTCTGGATATCGTGTCGCATAATCAACCAACACCAGCAAATATTGGTACCCATCCTTAGTCTTAGGTAATGGTCCCACAATATCTAATCCCACACGCTGAAAGGGAACTTCCAATATGGGCATAGGACAAAGGGGAGCCCGAGGAGGCTTATAAGCAGAGACGATCTGGCAGTCTGGACATGAAGTACAAAATCGTTCAACATCTTTTCCCATATTAAGCCAATAAAATCGTTTTGATAACCGGTCTCTAGTTTTGTCGGCACCAGGTGCCCCCAAGATGTGTGAATGTGCCAGATGCAAAACAGTTTCCCTATGTGCTTCAGGTACCACCAGTTGTTCAATAAATTCCCCCTCCAAATGATCTGAGATCACTCTGAAAAGGCAACCGTCCTTTTCTATAAAGTGTGGGTTTTCACACCCCGAATTACGCTCTTGGTAATAAGAGTCATTAGCAGGGCGAGCCTGTTTAAATGCATATTCTAATGAGCTATCAGTATGCTGCAAACGCACAAAATCTGATTGTTCGTTAACACTCGGTTTGTGTTCGAGGCGTTTGCAATCTGGGAAGATGTAGAAGGAGCAGCCCATTCTGGAAGATTGTCGGGGGTGACCTCCTCCGTCTCGCTGGAGAGATCGGGTTCAATATCTAAGTTGGGCTCTAGATTTTCCCCGGCCGCTACCAGTTCTTCGTCTTGGATTTCTTCTTCTTCTCCCCCACTAAGTTCATTAGTGGACTGGACTACTGGTCCCTTACATTTATTAATCAGTTTCGGAAAAAGGGCATTTCTCCGTCCTATGAGTAATGGCCAAGGGCACGAGTCCAAACAGCAGACCAAACCTTAAAGTGGCGACCCCTATAAGTTAAAGGAAGAAGTAAAGTCTGATAATCTTTAACATCACCATGTACACAGCGTATTTTACAGTCTCACAGTCTCTAAGGCATTGTTCATTAAGACAGTCTCGTCTCACAATACAAAGGTCACTTCCCGAGTCTAACAATGCTGAGATTTCTCTGTCCCCCAATTTCACCGGGATCAACAAGCCATCTTTTCCATCCGGATATGTAATAGTTGAGCAACAAATCTCGGCCAGTCCAATCTCCATTGAATGAGCTGGAGACAAGCGACATTCTCTTGCCAAATGGCCGAGCTGATCACATCGGATACGGTCGGCTCCGCTTCCAAAATATCCTCTGCGACGTCCATGTTGACGTGCTCTGTAGTGTCCACGGTCTCGTCGACCCGCTGTTGCCGCTGTCTCCACAGAAACAGGCGCCCCATCTACAACTGGATTTCCCGGGGTCCTACCTGACCCCATTAGATTTTCAGGTCCTGCAGCTTGTCGATCAAAGCGACGAGAATGTCCTGGACGTTTGTTCACAGGTTGCGAAGCAGCACGAAATCCACCGCTCTTTCTCCAAGCGGACTGTGAACCCTCTAATCGTCTGGACATAATCGTTAATGATTTAATATCATGGCGTAGAAATTCATCTTGAAGAACTTCAGGTATGCCGGCCAGTAATATATTCACGACAACTGTTTCCATCACGTCTCCTTCAAACCAACAGTGCACTTTATGTATCAAATCTTGAATTTGCGCACGGATTGGGTCATCCATGTTTAGTTTCCAGTCTTTAAGTGCATATGTTTTAGACCTCTGAAATAAGTCTTCAGCGGCATCCATCTGTGCAACCACTTCTGGTACCACTTGTCACGCTTCGGTTACAGATTTGTACAGAGACACGGAAGGTCGTAGAAAAAAAGAAGGATTTTTATTCAGACACCGCAAACACATGAGCTTAAACGTGCTCCAAGACAAGTCAGATATAACAGTTCCATTAGGAGCAGAGAGAGATAAAAGCAAACAATCAATTCCAAAACTGACAGGCGCTGCGCAAGGCTTAAAAGTCAGCGGAGTACCGCGCGAGGCTTGTATTACGCGTTATAGTGCAAGGATAAGGAGCAATGTGTAGTCAGTGTTTCAGGGTTTGTGGTTTTCCCAGGGGCGTCTGTCTCTATTTGGGGTGCGATCAGCCCTCCAGCTCACTATATATATATATATATATATATATATATATATATATATATATATATATATATATATATATATATATATATACTAATAAAGGCAAAGCCCTCACTCACTCACTCACTCACTCATCACTAATTCTCCAAGTTCCCATGTAGGTAGAAGGCTGAAATTTGGCAGGCTGATTCCTCACAGCTTACTTACAAAAGCTGGGCAGGTTTCATTTCGAAATTCTATGCGTAATGGTCATAACTGGAAGCTATTTTTCTCCATATACTGTAGTGGAGTTAAGCTGGATGGCCATGGGGGGGCGGAGTCTCGTGTGACATCATCACGCCTCCCACGTAATCACGTGAACTGACTATCAACGCAGTACATAGAAAACCAGGAAGAGCTCAAAAATGCGCTGAAGAAAACATGCATTATATAATTGAGAATTCAGCGAAACAATAAGAAGCGAGCAACTGACATATACAACCATATTCATGAGTGCTGCTACTTCGGAAACAAAGCACGGTGTAAACCTAAAGTTTAAATTAAGTTCATAGACAGGCTGCGCTGGCGTTTGTAATTTAGTGCCTGCCCATATAAGGCCGTCCGTCAGCGGCAATCCAATAGAAACACTGCCGCTAAATATTCACGGGTGAAGGACTGTGCTTATGCAGAGGAAGATGAGATGGTCAGGGTGTTGTTTGGCACAAACTCAGCGAAACTTTGAGAGAAACTTTTAAGTGCCGGGTCTTAGCTAACATTACATACAGCCGTGGACATCACACGAGATGGCACCAGCACAGCTGGGAACCTTCGATGCAAGAACACCAAGCGGCTCACGTGAACTGATGCAGTGCACAGACAAAAAAGCAACAGTTCCAAAGAGTGCTGAACAAAACCAAATTACACAATTGAGAAGGCAGCAAAAAATTATGAAGCGTCTGATACATACAAGCATATTCATAAGTGCAGCTACTGCGGAAACAAAGCACACGGTGGAAAAAGTGAATGTCCCGCTAAAGGAAGACAGTGTAAAAAAAACCCGTGCATGCAGTGTGTCACATCTCAGATAAAGAGGAAGAGGAGCTGTTTATTGATGCAGTAAGAAACTAATCGATGAATGAAACCTCTTATCTTTAACGATTGACAAACACGGAATGTAACTTGAACACAACACATCGTATAAATACGACCCTGATTGAAAGAAATAATGATAATCAAATCCTTGATAACAGCAACATTCAATAACACTTACAAAATAATTACTGTATATTGACAATCATGTTACGTTATTTTTAAAATGTTTCCTTTTCTTACCACAAGCACAGCTGAGAAGCTTTGATGCATGTACTACATAACAAAAAATAACGCATTTAATCACACTTTCAATTCCAAGCAAAGGGGAACTTTTGTCAATGCATGATTTCCTGGTACATCGATTACACTGATGCACACATCACAGCTACAAAATGTTAGAGTCGGAATGAAGCGTTCCTACGACTGATCGGAGGAAAATTTCATTTCAAAAAACTACCCGAGCGAAGCCTTGATAAAAGCATGATTTTGTACACACAGAAAAGCAAACAAAATTAGATGCATTACAGAAAGCGGACTTTGTGGCTCTTACTGGGGATCATTGGACTTCCGTGACCGTTAGTAATTCTAATTACATCTAATTACAAAATGTTCAATGATCACACTGTTTTAGCCTATAGTACAAAATAATTTTGGCTAAGGTTACTCAGAGTTTAAAGATTAAGTTGGTCAAATTACCTTTTATGTTTCTGACTTATTTTTTTAAGAAGAAAAACTGCACTTTATGTTGAAATTTTGGTTATTATTATTTAAAGACAATACCATTCTGAAAATGTACTTAAACTACCACTTTATTTTTAAGTCTGTCCAATTTTACCAGGGATGATATTTTTTGTTTCTGTTTTGAATTCAAATGCAGTTTAAAGGCATTTTTTTTTTTCAGAAATTAAAAGAGCTTGAGTTTACAATATTCATGTCCATGTCTATTATTTGATTCTGTCGCCCACTAAAATCCTTTTAAATAAAAAAAAAAAAACATTTGCGATTTTTGGCAAATTTATGTGTGCAATTACATACGATTAATCAAGATTAATTATTACACAGCCTCTAATTAATTGGATTAATCTTTTTAATCGAGTCCCACCCCTAATATATATATGTAGATATATATGTAGATTTGTATATACATGTGTATATACAGTATATATGTAGATATGTATATGTGTATACATGTATCTATACTAATAAAAGGCAAAGCCCTCACTCACTCACTCACTCACTCACTCACTCACTCATCACTAATTCTCCAACTTCCCGTGTGGGTGGAAGGCTGAAATTTGGCAGGTTCATTCCTTACAGCTTCCTTACAAAAGTTGGGCAGGTTTTATATCGAAATTCTACGCGTAATGGTCATAACTGGAAGCAGTTTTCTCCATTTACTGTAATGGAGATGAGCTTCAACGCTGTGGGGCGGAGTTTAGTGTGACATCATCACGCCTCCCCGTAATCACGCAGTACATAGAAAACCAGGAAGACCTCAAAAAGCGCTGAAGAAAACATGCATTATATAATTGAGAAGGCAGCGAAACAATAAGAAGCGAGCGAGTGACATATACAACCATATTCATGAATTCTGCTACTTCGGAAACAAAGCACGATGTAAACCTACACTTTAAATTAAGTTCATAGACAGGCTGCGCTGGCGTTTGTAATTTAGTGCCTGCCCATATAAGGCCGTCCGTCAGCGGCAATCCAATAGCAAACTGCCACGGGTAAATATTCACGGGTGAAGGACTGTGCTTATGGAGAGGAAGATGAGATGGTCAGGGTGGTGTTTGACACAAACTCAGCGAAACTGCGAGAGAAAGTTTTAAGTGCCAGGACTAAGGTAACATTAAATACAGCCATGGACATAGCACGAGATGGCACCAGCACAGCTGGGAACCTTCGATGCATGTACACCGAATGGCTCACGTGAACTGACGCAGTGCACAGATAAAAAGCAACAGTTCCAAAGAGCTGAACAAAACCGAATTACACAATTGAAAAGGCAGCAAAAATATGAAGGCGTCTCATACATACAAGCATATTCATAAATCCAACTACTGCGGAAACAAAGCACACGTTGGAAAAGTCAATGTCCCGCTAAAGGAAGACAGTGTAAAAAACCGTGCATGCAGTGTGTCAGGTCTCAGATAGAAGCTGTTTATTGATGCAGTAAGAAACGAATCGATGAATGAAACCTGTCATCTTTACAACGATTGACAAACACGGAATGTAACTTGAACACAACACATCCTACAAATACGAACCTGATTGAAAGAAATAATGATAATCAAATCCTTGATGACAGCAACACTCAGTAACACTCACAAAACAAATACTGTATATTGACAGTCATGTTACGTTATTTTTAAAATGTTCCCTTTTCTTTTCTAGCTTTTTAACTCACTCTGATACGATCACGGGTATATATATATGTATATATATATAACCCGATCTACATACTCGAATAATGGATACTTTATTCGCCATCAATGATTGTTTTGGTAAAGCCATACTCAGTGTATTCATTAGATGAGCGGTAAAAAGTAAGGCAAGGGAGGATGACTTATTGAGGCATGCAGGCTGTAGTGCGCGTCAACTCTATCTGAATTACGCGATCACATTTGAAAAAATATATCTTTTCAAGTTCTATTTAGTCCATATGTGTCAAACTCAAGGGCGGGCCACATCCGCCCGTGTAATTATATCCGCCCGAGATCATTTTATATACTGTATTATTGTTATTAAAGCCGGGTATATGAAGCGCTGGTAACACAATAAACTACAGATCCCATAATGCAGCGCTTCAGCTGCCTTGCCGAACAGTTACGCGTTAATCAAGTCTACCTTAAGATGCTGCAAGTTATTGCGAAGCTAGCTCACACGATGCTGAAGAGAAAAGTTGATTCTGAAAATAGAGCCTTTAAAACCGATGGGAGGCTGAGTATATGTTTACTGAACCCGTGTGTCTCATTTGTGGAGCTAATGTGGCTGTAATTACAGAATTTAATCTAAGACGGCACTATAAAACAAAACATCAGGGTAACCTGAAAGACCTGAATGCAATGCAGAAGATACAGAAAGCAGAAGAATTAAATAAGAATCTGACACTTCAGCGGACGTTTTACCCGTGCACAATCACAAAGTGATTTCAATTGAGAGCTGCTTTTATGGGAGACACAACCACTTGCCCCACTTTCCCTATTACCAAGTAATGTTAAACCAAGTCGTCACTACGGTGTTCCCAAATATGCACTTTGCTGATAAACTGAGCGCACTGAGTTTGCACGGCGCTTTGGTGACTTTGAAGAACAAAAAAAGTCCGTCTACATGCGGCTCGAACCTTGTGCATGTTTGGTAGCACATATCTGTGTGAGAAGCTCTTCTCAGTGATAAAGACTAACAAAACAGCACACAGGAGTCGCCTCACTGATGAGCACCTGCAATCCATCCTGAGAATCTCCACAACACAGAACCTCACACCAAACAGAAACGAACCTGTTGCCAAAAAGATGCCAGGCGTCCAGCTCTAAAATGACATATGAGCAAAGACAACTGAATGATTTGATTTGTTATTGCTGAAAGGAACACATTTTATTTATATTTCTAGGTTTTGTTATGCAGCATGTTCATATTTGAATTTGTATAATTTTGACAGGATATATTTTTATGGAGAGCAAAATCTTTTGGGATATTTAAAATCTAAGTTTATTTTTATAAAATATAAAATTACATAAGAGTAAAGAAATTTGAATGTTTGTTCTTTTAATGTTTACTTTATTTCTAACTTGTATAATTTAGACAGGATATATTTTTATGGAGAGCAAAATATTATAAGTTGTTTAAGGTTTGAGTTGATTTATTCAGGAATAATATTCCTGTCTGTTTTACCATTCCTACCAAAGATATTTCTGTCGACTAAATAAAAATTCCTTCTATTTAAAATTTAAATAGAACTTGAACAAATACGATAGTTCATAATATCCACAGACTTGCACGTAAGAGCGGGTGTCATCCGTTTTAACAAACAGCGTATTGCACTGATACGAAATAGCTGTGTGTGTATATATGTAGATATGTATGTATATGTATATATATGTTTATATATATGTGTGTGTATGTATATATATATATGTATTTGTGTGTATATATGTGTGTGTAGGTATGTGTGTATGTATATGTATGTGTATATGTATAGATATGTATATATATATGTTTGTGTGTGTGTGTAAATATATATATATATATATTTATATATATATATATATATATATATGACAACAACACTCATCACTCACAACAGTGACAAAACAATAACATTGACAATCATGTTACGATATTTTCAAAATGTTTCCTTTTCTTTTCATTGATTCTTTAACACACTACTTCTCGCTCTTGAAGCTGGTATTTTGCTAGTATATATATATGTGTGTGTGTGTGTGTGTGTATGTATGTGTATATATATATATATATATATATATATATATATATATATATATATATATATATATATGTGTGTATATATACAGATATGTAATACATATACTCAGCAAAAAAGAAACGTCCTCTGACTTTCAACTGTTTTTACTGTCAGTAAACTTAATGTGTAAATATTTGTATGAACACTAAAAGAGTCAACACCATAAGACATAAACTAAAAATGTTACACAATGTGTCCCTGAATGAAGGGGCTCAAAATCAAAAGTACCAGTCAGTATCTGGTGTGGCCACCAGCTGCTTGAAGTACTGCAGTGCATCTCCTTCTCATGGACTGGACCAGATTTGTTAGTTCTTGCTGTGAGATGTTACCCCACTCTTCCACCTGCAAGTTTCTGGACATTTCTGGGGGGAATGGCCCTAGCCATCGATCCGCTCCAGGGTACAGACCTCGGTGTAACGCTCATTCCTTTGACGATAAACACGAATCCGTCCATCACCCTGGTGAGACAAAACCGTGACTCATCAGTGAAGAGCACTTTTTGCCACTCCTCTCTGGTCCAACGAAGCTGGGTTTGTGCCCATAGGCGGCGTTGTTGCTGGTGATGTCTGGTAAGGACCTGCCCTACAACAGGCCTACAAGCCCTCAGTCCAGCCTCTCTCATCCTATTGCAGACAGTCTGAGCACTGATGGAGGGATTGTGTGTTCCTGGTGTGACTCGGGCAGTTGTTGTGGCCATCCTGTACCTGTCACGCAGGTGTGACATTGGATGTACCGATCCTGTGCAGGTGTTGTTACATGTGGTCTTCCACTGCGAGGATGATCAGCTGTCCTTCCTGTCTCCCTGTAGCGCTGTCTTAGGCGTCTCACAGTGCGGACATGGCAATTTATTGCCCTAGCCACATCAGCAGTCCTCATGCCTCCCTGCAGCATGCCTAATGCACGCTTTACGCAGATGAGCAGGGACCCTGGGCATCTTTCTTTGGGAGTTTTTCATAGTCGGTCGACAAGTCTCTTTAGTGTCCTGCATTTTTAGAACTGTGACCTTAAATGCCTACTTTCTTTAAGCTGTTAAGGTCTTAACGACCATTCCACAGGTGCATGTTAATTAATTGATTATGGTTAATTGAACATGCATGGAAAACATTGTTTAAACCCTTTACAATGAAGATCTGTAAAGTTATTTGGATTTTTAAAACATTATTGTTGAAATACACAGTCCTGAAAAAGGGACGTTTCTTTTTTTGCCGAGTATATATATATATATATGGGCTTATTTGCTCTTTTGTGCCTTATGACCCGTGAGTACGTGCTCCCAGGTTGAAGTAAAGGACTGATTGCCCTGACCCGGAAGGAATAAGGAACTGTGGACTGTTGGGATAAGAACACCTATGGGTCAGGGGCTATAAAAGGGCAGTGCCTCAGTCAGACAACGAGCTGTGCTGGGAGGGAGAGGAGCAAAGTGTCTGGGCGAGGAGGAGAGGAAATTATAGTGTTGTGTGGGTTTGCTTGATGAATAGTGTGGAGGGTTCTTGGTGCACACTTGTGTTAAAAAATAAAAAGTCTTGGACTTGTATCCGGTGTTTGGAGTGGTACCTGAGGGTTCAAGGGAGCACTAGCGCCCCCTACTGCCACACTGGCGTAGTCGGCAGGATTCTCTGGCCGTCTGTTGGCAGGGGACCTGCATTAAAAATAAATTTCATGTGGGCAGAAAACCCTAAGGAAGACACTCCTCAACACACGGAGGTGCAAACACCACCTGCTACTGGAAACGCTACGGCGGTGAGCGTCATTCCAATTCGGACCGTGATGGGGAAGAAGACGGAAAAAAGGAAGGTCAGTACCCATGAGGAAGAGCGCGGGAGCGCGGAAGTCCGAGAGCTAATTCAGGCTGAGCGAGCCTGGGCAGCGTGACTATCGGGACACGGCCAGCGGTCGAGTGCATCGGATTCTCTAGATGCTCGGGGATATCGCGCCTGCTACGGAGTAAGCGCAGGTAAAACGGCCGACATTTCAGGTTTGTATCTGTCATGTTTTGCAGACGACCCCAGACAGACTATCAGCGGCGTCTCGGATGCCTGCCTCGCGGTCTGGCAAAATGGCCGCTGCTCCCAGAAAGCAGTCGACGACAACAGACTCCGACGAGGCCGGTCGTCCCCTGATGGGTCCGAGCCTCCTGGAAGGGGAGAGGAAGGCGAGCAAAGCAGCGCCGAAACAAGCTGTAACCGTCAAGGAGGGACGGGTTGTGGCTGAAGGGTCTGCAGTCGTGAAGGAAAAGGCAGATCTCAGCCGGCTTGTAGTAGCCAGCCGTCACCCTGTGGACTCCAAGTCCCAAGAGCCTTTGCGACCCAGCTGAACACGTGCCAGGAGGGGCGTGCTCATTGGTTCCCGGCCGGAGGGTAAGCGAAACACGGAAGCGCAAACAACGCCAGCCGTAAACATTAACTGTGTGGACTTACGGGGCTCGAAGAATACGTCAAGCCCCTACGCCATTTCTTGCAGGATTTTAAAGAACTGAAGGAACGTGTGGAGGAATTGGGAGCGACGGCAGCAGCACCGTTGGAGGGTCTTTGGGACTTTGTGCAGCGGCTAGGCCGGGAAGCTCTAGTGATGATCGATGCGGGAGTGCAGGTGAGTCCATCCCGTGTCGTAGAGTAAAAGGGGACACAGTGCGATCGGGCACCGCAGAGGATGAGTAGCGGTTGTCAAAGCACCGTGTGCCCGACAAGAGACTGAACCGCATGACCGAATGGTCGGTCAGTTTCAGCTGCTGTGGTGTTAATGAAATTAACAACAGATGCACTAGAGGGGCAACAATGAGATGACCCCCAAAACAGGAATGGTTTAACAGGTGGAGGCCACTGACATTTTCCCCCCTCATCTTTTCTGACTGTTTCTTCACTAGTTTTGCATTTGGCTACAGTCAGTGTCACTACTGGTAGCATGAGGCGATACCTGGACCCTACAGAGGTTGCACAGGTAGTCCAACTTCTCCAGGATGGCACATCAATACGTGTCATTGCCAGAAGGTTTGCTGTGTCTCCCTGCACAGTCTCAAGGGCATGGAGGAGATTCTAGGAGACAAGCAGTTACTCTAGGAGAACTGGAGAGGGCCATAGAAGGTCCATAACCCATCAGCAGGACCAGTATCTGCTCCTTTGGGCAAGGAGGAACAGGATGAGCACTGCCAGAGCCCTACAAAATGACCTCCAGCAGGCCACTGGTGTGAATGTCTCTGACCAAACAACCAGAAAGACTTCATGAGGGTGACCCAAGGGCCCCATGTCCTCTAATGGGCCCTGAGCTCACTGCCCAGCAGCATGCAGATCGATTGGCATTCGCCATAGAATACCAGAATTGGCAGATGCACCACTGGTGCCCTGTGCTTTTTAGAGATGAGAGCAGGTTCACCCTGAGCACATGACAGAAGTGAAAGGGTCTGGAGAAGCCATGGAGAACATTATGCTGCCTGTAACATCATTCAGCATGAGCAGTTTGGTGGTGGGTTAATGATTGTCTGGGGAGGCATATCCATGGAGGGTCACACAGACCGCTAGAGGCTTGACAAAGGCACCTTGGCTGCCATTAGGTATCAGGATGAAATCCTTGGACCCATTGTCAGACTCTATGCTGATACAGTGGCTCCTGGTGTACGACAATTCCTGGCCTCATGTGGTGAGAGTATGCAGGCAGTTCCTGGAGGATGAAGGAATTGATACCATTGACTGGCCACCACACTTTCCTGACCTAAATCCAATAGAACACACTCTGGGACATTATGTTTTGGTCCATCCAATGCCACCAGGTTGCACCTCAGACTGTCCAGGAGCTCAGTGATGCCCTGGTCCAGATCTGGGAGGAGATCCCCACAACACCATCTGTCATCTCATTAGAAGCATGCACCGATGTTGTCAGGCATGTATACAAGAACACAGGGGCCATACAAAGTGCTGCGTACAATTTTGAGTTGCTGCAATTAAATTTTGGCAAAATGGACTAGCCTGCCACATAATTTTTCAATCTGATTTTTGGGGTCTTTGAATTCAGGGCTCTGTAGGTTGATCATTTTCATTTCCATCAAACGATGTGGCATCCTTTCGTTCCTAACACATTACCCAGTCTATATCAGTATAGATATCCAGGAGGATTTCTTTTTCCCATTGAGATCTGATGTGTTTTCAAAGTGTTCCTTTAATTTTTTTAAACAGTTTATATATATATATATATATATATATATATATATATATATATATATATATATATATATATATATATATATATATATATATATGGTGCTTCTTGTTTCCAGTGACCTGAGACAGACTAGGCTCCTGTATTTCTTTGGAGAACCCTTGGGTACCACTGCTTTGACTTTGTGTTGAACGAGCGGTTGGTCATTAAGTCCCAAATGAGGTACATTACCTGCATTATAAGGAAGCCTCATTTACGCCACTATGGCCATGTGACCATGTTGAGGACGCGACCAGCTGGATAAGTCTAAGGCCCACCAAACACCTGGCTGTGGCAGATAGATCATCATTTCCTGGGGTCTAGGATTGGACCCTGTCTCTGCCTGGGGAGTTTCCAACCAGGATCTCAGGCTGTTTCATCCTGTGGTGGGTGCAGCAACGTGCTGTACCAGTGCATGCTCCCAAACCTACCTTACCTGACCTGACATACACAGAGAGAAAGAAATAGAGTGGTTGTTTGTGTTTTAAACTGACTAATTCTGAAAGGTGTGCTACAAAAAATTTAATTATATTGAATTCTTATAAAGTTGTACTCATTTTTGCATCGCAATTTCAGGGAGCTGGGTTTAATTACCCACCTGTTAGACTGTTTTGAGGTTGCACATTTTCTCATGTCATAATCTTAGCAGATTTCATACAACATCAAGCTTTAAATACTGAACCATGTAGATATAGTTTCGTGAGAGAGTCTAGATGAATTCCAATAACAGTTATCAAGTTTGCAAATGGAGATCATGTAAATATTGTTCTTCTTTCTGTTAGCACCGAATAGTAAGAATATCTGTATTGTAGAATTTCTGGAGCCAACAGTTAAAATCATAACCACAGAGTTAAAGTAACAAGGTGCTGATTGTACAAAAGCATGCAGCATCATGATAAACTTAGAGATAGGATCAGTTCTGGGAAGGTTAGGATTATGATATTTAGCTTTTCTCTGACATTTCTGCAATTATTTGCAAGGACTGCTTGTAAATTTACAGATGCCTATTTAAAAACAAGATTTCATAATGATTATTTTTGTACTTCTATTGCAACTTCTATTGCAATTACAGTGTATAGTGCCTCAGTAAAGTCAGGTTGTAACCAGAAGCCACTATTGTTAATATTACTGTCAATGCCTGAGCCATTTTAGCTTTATAATGTTTGCATAAGAAACATAAGCAGCAATGTTCTTTTTATGCTATTGCTTTTTTGACTCCATGTTGTGAGACTTCCTCCCCAAGAGGATGATATGCAGAAGCGCAACTGCCGCATCTACTGAAGGTTGCTTGTCTGTTGCTGAGGCAACTGCAGATTCATGGCGCCACATAAACAACTACAAGCCGACGGCACAAAGCTCTGACCCTGACTGTTTGCTGTGTCTGTGTATAGTAGAACCGTAGATCCTGCTACAATAAATAACTTTGCTGTCCCTGTTTTGAGTTGAATAAAGCTGGCTTTGCTCAAATTAGTGTGTTCAGCTTCATTTATGTGTTCATGTACTATATGTAAATAATGTACACTTTAACTATTTCTGTTACTACACTATAGCTGTAAACTTGTGCAAATGCTCTTAGATTATACTCAGTGAAGGGTATTATGCAAATGAACTGCTTTGAATTAAATTGCTTACTGTATGTGGCAAATTAATATCTGGGTGTGGATGGTACAACTAATATTTGCTCATTGATTGTTGTCACAAAAAGCAGACACAAGAGTCATAAAAAGGTTTGGGGCAGCCACCCGTATAATAATGGGTAAATGGGTAAATTGTTAGCACTGATGTGCTCAGAACAGAGTCCAAAACAGAACTGATTAGGTAAGTTAAATATGACAGCTTTAAAGGCCAGAAAAGGAAGAGATGTCATCGAGGGCAGAAGCAGAAGGGTCCTATTCTATAGGTTCAGACCTGGACATAATTTCATCAAAAGGGCCTGAACCAGAAGTCTCTTTGGTCATGGGTTCTTCCCCTTATAAGGCTGCAGGTCAAGAAACCATCTGGTGACCCGTGGGTTCATCTGCTTGTGTAAGGCCATTCACTGTAACAGTGCATGAACTGTGACAAGGGTGAACTCCCGACCCAAGAGGTAGTATCTCAGCTATGTAATCACCCATTTGATCGCCAAGGCCTCCACCTCCACCGCTGCATACCTGTTCTCTTGTTCCAACAGTTTCTGACTCAGGAACATAACGGGGTGTTCAACACTATCCACATTCTGGCTCAGCACGGCTCCCAGGCCTGTGTCTGGAGCGTCTGTCTGGAGAATAAAAGGCAGAGAAAAGTTATGTGCCCTTAAAATGGGTGCTGATGTAAGGGCATGTTTTAGGTCACTAAATGCTGCCTCTGTCTTATCAGACCATACCACATGGTTCGGGGCCCTCTTCTTTGTTAAGTCTGTCAAGGGTGCTGCTGTCTTTGAGAATTGAGGCACAAACCAGCGGTAGTAACCCACTAATCCAAGAAAGGATTGGACCTGCTTCTTGGTTCGTGCAAGGGGGCCATCTCAAAATGGCATCTATTTTGGAACACTTTGGCTTAACTGTACCCCAACCCAGCAGGTAGCCCACATATTTGGCTTTGTTTAATCCAAAGAAGCATTTATTTTGATTAATCCAAAGTCCGGCCTCACCCAGTGTCCGTGATACCGCTCAGACCATGTGCTGGAATAGATGGCGATGTCGTCCAGGTAGGCAGCACTATATGAGTTATGAGGTCATAGTACTTTATCCACGAGACTTTGGAAAGTAGCCGGGGCCTTGTGTAACCCTAATGGAAGGACACGATACTGCCAGTGTCCGCTAGGGGTACTAAACATGGTCTTAACCTTGGAGTCTATTTAAGGAACCCCACAATACCTTTTTGTCATGTTAAGTGTGGTCAAGTATTTATCCTGTCCTAGCCTCTCGAGAAGGTCGTCCACTCGTTGGCATCAGATAGGCATCAAATTGGGAGACTTGATTAAGTCAACAGAAGTCATTTCAAAATCTTCAACTTTCGTCATGCTTACTGACCAAGACTATTGGGCTGGATCAAGGACTATAACTTTCCTCTGTCAATCCTAGTTCCAACATGTGCTTTATCTCCATTTCGTCCCTTTTTGCTTTGGGAAGACGATAGGGGTGCTCTCAAACTATAACCCTGGGTTCTGTCACGATGTCCTGCACAATTAGAGAGGTCCTTCCAGGTTCTCCTTGTGAGCAGGGCTGGCCGGAGGAGGAATCGGGAACCATGTCCTACCATGGTTCCACCATGTTCACTTGATAAACCCACTCTCTCAGTCAACGATCACCAAATAGTCGACTAGTCCTTTCCTCTCCTTAACTTCATATGGACCTTGCCAATGTGCAAGTAATTTAGAATGAGAGGTAGGTACTAGGACCATCACTCGATCTCCCAGGTGAAATTATCAGAGAGATGTGCCTCGGTCATAATATCGGACCTGTGCTGCTTGCACTTCTCCCATGTGATGCTTTAGTATGGGCCTAATTTTTCCAAATCTATTGCGTAACTGTGCAATGTATTCTAATATGTTTGTGGAGGGAAGAGCCTTG
Organism: Polypterus senegalus; assembly: GCF_016835505.1. Lineage (NCBI taxonomy): Eukaryota > Metazoa > Chordata > Cladistia > Polypteriformes > Polypteridae > Polypterus > Polypterus senegalus. Next base: position 52,322 of record NW_024379755.1, read on the forward strand.
TCTTTCCACCCTTCTTTTAAAATATCTAATATGCCTCAGGGTTGTTGTCCGTATATTAATTCCAAGGTGAGAACCCACAGAGGCTTGTGGTACTTCCCGATATGCAAAAAGAATGAGGGGGAGGAGCTGGTCCCAGTTCCTCCCATCATCACTGACCACCTTGCGAAGCATCTGTTTGATTGTCTGATTAAACCTCTCTACGAGCCTGTCGGTTTGAGGATGATACACCTTGGTTTTAGATGCTTATTTTTAAGTAATTTGTCTGTTACCCTTAACGTTTCCAAGGTGAAGGCCATCCCTTTGTCTGTCAGGACTTCTTTAGGGATGCCGGCTCAAAGACCCCTACGAATTTCCATGCGATGGCCTGTAGCTGAACGCAAGAGAACAGCATCCGGATACCAGGTAGCATAATCTATGAGGACCAAGTTGACCCTGATTCTCTCAAACGGGACATCAATCATGGGAAGGGGAGCAAGAGGAGCATAGTCCATCCCAGGAATTTGTCGCAAGTGACACTCTGGGCAAGACATGCAAAAGCAATGAACCTCCTCATTAATTCCTGGCCAATAAAATCAAAGCTTAATTTTCTCCAAATTTTTCTCTGTGCCCAAATGGCCTTCTAGGAGATGGGTGTGCGCTAATTCAAAGACCTGCTGCCAGAAGATTCGGGGAACTAGCAGCAGCTTCCACATCTCCCCCTCATGCTCAGCTACCCAATACAACAGATCATTCTCTAAAACAAAGTGAGGACCCTGTGGTATGGGTTGATGAGTGTGTTGGTCATTCATAAAAGCAACTGCATTTTTTGCGAATTTAAGGAAATCGTTATTCCACTGTTCCCTTTTAAAAGAAGCTGGAGTTTCTCTAAATTGAAAGTGTAATTGGGAGAGAGGGTCAGGGCTGACCTAAATGGGTGTGGTTTTCCTCCCATCCTGCTGTGGCGTTGGATGGTGACGTTTCAGCTCACGACGGTCCTGGAAGTATCTTGTCACAGTGAGTGGATGCTTCGCCTCTCTCTGCTGGCTGTTTATACGCTGTGGAGGCAGCTTTAGACAATGTTTCTCCGTCTATAACTAGGCCTAATTTTAATGTAGGAGTGGGAAGTGCTGATCCGCTTTTGATTTTTGACCAGTCCCGCCCCAGTATCACCACAAATGTTGGATTTGGAAAGACCGCTACAGCTAATTTGACCAGCAATTCTTCACAGCTGATGTAACAGACGGCGGGTTTCCCTATGGATACAGGTTATATTGGTCAGTGTTTTAAGCCATTGTCATATAAATAAAGAGAAAACAGAAATTTTAGTGATTGGCAATAATGGATATAATGAGGTTATTAGAAATAAACTTGATGCATTAGGATTAAAAGTCAAGATGGAGGTAAAAAATTTAGGGGTAACTATTGACTCTGACCTAAATTTTAAATCACATATTAATCAGATTATTAGGACTGCATTTTTTCACTTAAGAAATATAGCAAAAGTTAGACTTCTTACAACATTGCAAGATTCAGTCGACTAGATTACTGTAATACACTCCTCTCAGGACTACCAAAAAAAGACATCAAACGACTGCAACTAGTGCATAATGCAGCTCCTTGAATCTTAACTCAGAAAAGAAAATCCAAGCACATCACCCAAGTTTTGATGTCACTACACTGGTTACCTGTGTAACCTGTGTGTTACCTTTTCAAGTCAATTTTAAAGAATTTACTTTAAAATACTGCTTATGGTTTACAAAGCCTTAAATAATCTTGCTCCATCTTATATTTTGGAATGTCTTACACCTTACACACCAAATTGTAACCTTAGATCTTCAAATGAGTGTCTATTTAGAATTCCAAGAGCTAAACTTGAAAGAAGTGGTGAGGTGGCCTTCTGCTGTTATGCACTTAAAATCTGGAATAGCTTGCCAATAGGTATTTGCCAGGCTAATACAATGGAGAACTTTAAAACACTGCTGAAAACACATCTCTTTAACATGGCTTTCTCATAGCTTCATTTTAGTTTAATCCTGTTGCTCGGTATATTCAATTAATTATAGTTATTGATTCATGGTGGAACCAAAATCCTTACTAACACCTACTTTCTCTTCTGTTTTTTCCGGTTTTCTGTGGTGGCGATCAAGCACCACCACCTAATTAAAGCACTGTGATGTCCCTACATTAACGGATTAAAGGCCAGAAGTCCACATGACCATCATCATCAAATTCTTCCATGAGAACCCTGAATACAATGAGGACTGATTGAGGTCATTTATGTTAGGCAGAATGCCTAGAGGGCTGGCAGGCCCGTGGCCTGGAACCCCTGCAGATTTTATTTTTTCTCCAGCCGTCTGGAGTTTTTTGTTTGTTTTTCTGTCTTCCTTGACCATTGGACCTTACTTTTATTCTGTGTTAATTAGTGTTCCCTAATTTTAATTCTTATCTATTTTGTCTTTTTTTCAATTTCTTCATCATGTAAAGCACTTTGAGCTACATTATTTGTATGAAAATGTGCAATATAAATAAATGTTGTTGTTGTTGTTATTGTCACAGAAGCACATATTGGCGGGCAACAATAGAAATGTTGCTGCTGGAATCAAACAAGACCTTGGTTTATATCCATTTACAGCCACAACTCCTATATGTCGAATAGCCAGAGGATTATCAGAACACATCAACTCCTCCTCCTGCTCCACCTGCATTCCTCCTCATCCCTAAATAGGTTGCATGCCCGCAAATCTGGAGACATCGGCACAGGCTCCGGCTTACAAAGGAGGGGCTGAAACTTTGGGATGTAATCGTCCATTCTCGACTAAGGGACGGTTCTGCCCTCTCAAATTGTGAGGCCGTCCGGTCTCTTTCTTTGAGCTCATACATATTTTTAAATTGTTGTTCCAGATCGGCTGGGTAAAACTCTTAGGGTGCTGATTTAAGAGCAGGTAGCATCTCACCAGCTGCACCATTTGTAGGGGACTGTTTTCTCATGGCATTAGCCCTGTCCCTATTTTATTCCAGAGGGTGTGAGTCTGTTGGTGGGTTGGCCACTCAGGGTCAAATCCCCGCCCTTTCACATTTGTTACCTGCCACTGTAGGGCACCCCCAAATTTAGTTAAGGGCTTTGCCTTAGTGGGGAAGAGGGCACTCTCCTCCGAAAGAGCATAATAAACCCCTTTTGCCTCCCCCATCTAGGCCAGCCCAATCCTGTGAGTTCCTCTCTTGCACTCCCCATTTTAATTATTATGCCCGGTCAAGTGTTTCAGGAGCGGAGCCTGCACAGTGTCTTTCCAAACCATGGGCTGCACACTCCACTCAGAAACTTGGCCATGGTCACCTCCAACCTCAATATTCTATAGGTCCGGGTCCTGGTTCCTCAGAGGATTCTTCATCTTGCCAACTACACCACTGTCACAAAAAGCAGACACAAGAGTCATAAAAAGATTTGTGGCAGCCACCTGTATAATTTTCCCTGACTGCAAATGGGTAAATTGTTAGCACTGATGTGCTCTGAACGGAGTCCAAAACATAATTGATTAGGTTTGGCTATCACGGTGGCTTTAAAGGCCAGAAAAGGAAGTGAAGTCATCAAAGGCAGAAGTGGTTCTCTTCCATAGGTTCAGACCCTGATGTGACATCATCAAAAGAGCCGAAACCAGAAGTCTCTTTGGTCATGGGTTCTTCCCGGAAGTGATGTTATTCTGTCCAGAACCGGAAGTGACGTCATCAAGATTGGAACCGGAAGTGACATCATCAGGGCCAGGCGGAATTTCCCATGAACAACCGTAAAAGAAAAGTGAGGAAAGTGAGTAAAAAGGTCAGTGCACTCCGCTACCCCCTGGTCTGGCATGGAATTACTCTCATTTAGACTCTTTAGCTGCCTCCCATACGCACATGTGTGACACTGTATATGACATTTCTCAGTGTGGACAATGGAAACCATGTTGAACAAAAGTGCTGGTTGTACATCCAGTGGAAACCCAGCTTAAGCCCATACATATGCTTCTTATTTTTGCCATTTTCCAAAAGAGCAACCTCTTTTTCCATATATTTGGTGATTTACATGTCAGGTGTGCTTTACATATGTTCCTGTAGCTTCATGAAAATGCAAGATACACAGAAGTGTCACTCACTTAACACACAGCTACTTTCTGATACAGGACAAGGTGAAGCAAACAAAAATGAAACAGATCTACTGGAAGAGCAACATTGACGGGATTTTAAAAACTGAGAATCTTGGCACTTAAATCCATGCTCTGACATTCTTTTTAATCTTAGACCCTAAGAACATATTTTGAAGATTAGAACATGATAGAGTTTAGTTATTCAATGACTTACTTGACCGTCACCTGATAAAATAAGCTCCAGTGCATATGCCACCAGTATAATCTGTTCTTGATAGTACATTTTTGTGAAGCAATGATTTTTAAACTCAGGCTCAGTCTCATTTTTACTCTTTTTCTTGAGGTCAAAAGATACATAAATATGTGATCTAATTGAAAAAGTTTTAAAATTCAGAAAAATTGAACTATAAATTCTCGGGTATTTTTAATTTTCTTAAGATTTAAATTAATTTTTCCTAGTATCATTAATTTTATCCAACTTGCCATTTAATAAAGTGTACATTGAGTGTATTCACAAACAAGAATGAAAACTAAAAAGATGCAGCTATTTAATTGTCATACTCATTGATGTCATTATAAAGAGGTTGGCCCTGTGGTGCAGTGGTAGTTCTGCTGTGTTGTAACAAGGACATTGGGGTTCAAGTTCCAAGTATTCTTTGCATGTAGTTTGCATTTCTCTCCATGTTCACATGGGAATCACCCAGGTGGTCTGGCATCCCCTTACAGTCCAAAAGCATAAAGGTTTAGGTGAATTGCTGTTGTTAAATTGGCCTCAGTGTGTATGTTCACCCTGTGATGTCCTGCTTTGTGCCCAACTAAATTCCTACTGTGGCATAAGCAGATTAAGAAAATGGACTTTCGAATCATCATGTTAAGAAAGTGTCCTTGGAAATTTAGCAGTCGATCAGTAGCACACTCAAGATTTTCATGTCTACCACCTTTCTCCCTGCTTTCTGAAGCAGCCCTGCCTCCAATGAACATTAATCTTTATCTGTGGGCTACATTGAACATTATAATAATTTTGACAGGAACAGACCATTCAGCCCAACAACATTTGTCAATGCCTTCACCTAAAATCTCCAAAATAACATCAAGTCAAATTCTAAAGTTTCCCAAATTACTACTGTATGAGAAAAATCTTTCTTATGTTTATGAGAAATTTACCCTTAAGGTGTTTTCATTTGTTTTTTCATGTTCTTAATGAAGAACTTATTTTATAATAACAGCTGGGATTCATTGTACTCTCCACATAATTCAGAATATGTCAGTCATGTCACCTATTAATCTTAGAAAGTTAATGCTTAAAGTTAAATTCATTTAGTGTTTGCTTGACTCCTATAGAAGAACAGCTATCAAATTCCGTTCACAGACAATGTCAAGGATTCAACAAAGTCTGGCAAACTGCCTTTGTGATTAATTTCACAGAAGCATTCTGCAGTGACTCCAGAAATTCACACAAATGATGTCTGTCCTTCAATGGGACAAAAGATGGAGACGACTCCTGTTGCATTTGTTACAAACCAAGCTCCAGCTGAAACATTGAAATTGGAGAGTCAACTGGACACTACAGAGCTTTCAAATACCCAATCAATCGCTGAAGTTTTAACCAAGAAAGAGTAGCTGGCTGACTGGTTAGAGAAGGCAAATGAAGAAGCTATTGCAAGTGCAATTGCTGAGGAGGAGCAGCTGACCAGAGATTCAAGCAGAAGATAATGAGTTCAATTTAGAGACTGACAATGAATGTGATTTCTCAGCTAGTATAGGAAGTGGAAGCATGTCTTATTTTGGCCTACCTATGGATTGGAATGAAGTCTTAGTTGATGTAGGTTCGAGTCCCATCTGGGATGCCAATGTAAGCCACTAGGATGTGTACTGCCACCCAAACCCCCAAAACAGAAAGGCAGGACACAGGTTCACTCAACACCGTGTTTATTTACAGTTTGTGTACACATTACCAACACCACAATATACAGTCCATTCCCTTCCTTGCTGCCAGTCCATCCACCTCCACTCCTCCTCAGGCTTTGCCTCCTTCCTCCCGACCCTCGCCCCTAATGGAGTGAGGCAGCTCCTCTTATTCAGGTCCCAGGAGTGTTCCAGGCTCATCACTATTACCTGGATTCACTCCCAGGTGCGCTGGAGGTCCTCTACAGGGCTCTGCAGCTCCCCCTGGTGGCCCCCTCAGAACCCAACAGGGCTTCACCAAACTCTAGATCCTGACATGCCCTGCAGGAATCCGTGGTGCCACATCTGCTGAGAAGCATCCCAGTACTTTAAGATGATATTTAACTTAAATTAAGATCTTTTAAGTTCCGTTTTATTGTTTGTTATATATTTTATAAATTGTATTCATCCAGCCATCCATCCATATTCCTGTTCGTTTAAGAAGTGAACATTAAGTCTTGAAATGAGAAAGTAATCTAGGGATAAGCTTTAAAATTCAACACCACTTTATAATAAATTATGTTTTCTTATTTAGCCGGTGAAGTAGTGTCAAATGATGTTGCTTTTAAGAAAGCTGAGAAATTAAAATCTTCGCCCAAATTGAATGTTCAGAATTTGGTGCATTAGTTAACAAGTCTAAATCTTCCCTCATTTTCTTACTACATTTGTGAAAGATCTTTCACTTTCTCTTTAGTAAGCCACATTTAAGTATTATAAATTAGTTTTTTAAATCTTGGATATGTACCTACATTATTTATACTGGGTAATAACCTCTTAAGGTAAAAAAAAAAAAGATATCTGTGATCTATCAAATTATAGACCAATTTTCTAATCTTTCTTGTATTTCTAAAATTTACAGAAAGGTGTAGGTAAGCGGTTCTCTATGTTTTGCAAATAAAGTAATCTCTTGTAACATTTTTACTCAGGTACTGCTTTAGTCAAAGTATTCAATGATTTTCACTCCACTGACCATGGTTGCATTTTTAGGCCCATAGTATTGCATGTTGTAAGTGCCACATTTGATACTATAGACCATGATATTCATCTGATCAACTACATGAACCATCTCAGTGTTCTAAAATAGAGGTTTTCCTGTTAGAAAGTAGATTCCTTGATATTTTCATTTGTTGAATTCTAACAAAACAGAAGTGCTAGTCATTGTTTCGAAAGCTGCCAAAAATGTCAATTTGAATGTAACATGTCTGTTGCTGGCACTCCTATCACTCACAATACACTAATTCTAAACTTGTGTATATCTACAGTGAATACACATACTCATTTGATACACATACTAAACATGTATCTAGAGTAGCCTTCATTTTACTTAAGAAAAATTGCAAAACTTAGATTATGTTAGCATTCCATGATGCTAAATAACTTATCCGTGCTTTTATTACTTCTACATGGATCACCGTAAGGCTTTGTGGCTGATAACAGACTTAATTTAATTAAAAATACAGTGGCTGAAGAGCTTACAAGAGCCAGGAAATATGAACAGTATATATCATCCCTGTTTTACTTTCTTTACATTTTATTTCTGCAAATTTTGTATTTCGTATTGAATTATTAGGTATTGGTACCTAATATATATCACCTGTATCACTTTGCATAGTTAAGGATCTCAATATTTGAGTTACCTTTTAATTTCTTACAGTCACTCTTACAGGAAGTGGGATATCTTGTTGTCTCAAGAATAAAAAAAAGCTGTAGCTGGAAATAAAACAGTAGTTTGTAAAGCACACTATTTTAGGAACAACCGTCCCAAAGTGGTATGAGATTTCCACAGTCTGTCAGCCTTTAAATCTAGGATAAAAATATATTTGTTTAGTCAGTCCAATAAGTACAATTTACAATGAATCTACATTACTATTTGTTATTTGTCTTTTCTTTTTAAACTTGCTATATTATTTTTAATTTGTGTAAAACAAAACAGACCATTTTTTTATTTTGTTCAATAATAATCTGGTACTGACACCAAGATTTTTGTCTCCAGGTTTATGGCCTGGAAATATTTAAAGCTGCTTTTTGACAATACTAATTGTAAAATGCACAAAATTAATTCAAATTTGATTGCTTGATTAAAACAGCTCGTTAGTATTGTGAGTGATTACTATAGATACAGAATTTAAACTTGCTAAAGCCATCCTCCTTTTTTGGCATTTTTATAGAAACACATAACTATTTAATTGGCAGAGTCAGTACCACTGCTGACTCAATGTGACAAATGGTGCCCCTTGTTCCATTGTCCTTTTTGTAGTGGTAATGTTTTTAAGCCCTCCAAACTGGAAAAATTAAAAAAAAACAAAACATTTGAAGTGTCATTTCAAGAAGGCAGTTCTCCATGAAGGTAAATTCATTTGAGAGTTTATTTTTAATGTATGTGCAGTACTGGTACATATACTTTTAAATCGGTATTCTACATTATAACAATTTATACTGTTGCACATTTTAGGTTTCGCCATCCACAGATGTGGTTTAGACTGCAGGCCATCACGGTATTATTATTGCCCCTACTGCCAGACTGCAATATTTAGGAGAAGTGACTTTGAAAATCACTTGCTTGTTTGTAAATGCAAACAGAATGCTTTTTCAACCACCAAAGAACTATTATGCAAATAGATTAAATGTTAATTTGAAATAACTCTTTTGTGTTCTCCACAGTATGCTCTGCACCTTGTCTTGGATATGCCATTTGACTTCACAGCTGTAAGCTTTCACTTATGTCTCTGATTATTTGTTAATATCTGTTACTGGTTTTAATGTTCTTCGTTTTTTCCCTCTACATGGCAGTGTGATTTACACTTGATCAGGAGGTGCTGGTGCTTCATTCTATTGGAGAATTTTGCTGTTGGAAGGTCTCTCTCTCTCTCTCTAACGTGTGAATATTTCTTACTGGGCAAAGGCATTTACTAAAGGGGCACTGGAAAGTGTGAATGAGACCAAGAGCAGTGAGGAGGTATACGTGTAATATCTAATATTATTTAAATAGGCATGTAGAAATACATGTTTTGTTTAATTCTCTTTGTGGTCTTTATCTAAAGGAATCACTAGTAAAAAAGTACCTCCACACTGCAGTAAAATGGTTGCGCCAACATAGACAGTTGTTCAGAGGTGCCGTGTCTGCGCCCCATTTTCTGGAGATGGAGGAGGAGGACCAAAGCCGAGCTCTCAGGACATCATCGATGAAGTCAAAACTGAAGATTTAATTTTGGCAAAAGAACCCTTTTTATTTATTTTTCAGCTTAGGGATGATATGGAACTCTTGACTCAGGAATGTCGGGATAAAATGAAACTTATAGTAAACTGCATTTATAATTAATCAGTATAATTACTGTCTGTTGCTACATTGATTGTTACTTGTATTTTATTGTGTATAAATGCTCTTTTGTTTTCAGTTTATAATACTTTGATTTTTCTGTTTTCCTTTGATGGTGGGTAGTTTTTGAAAAAAAAAAAATTAACTGCAAGTCTTTTTTTGGGTCTGCTGCTCATTTCGAAATATTGGTATTCGTTCTTTTTACTTATATTAATATTTTTAAAGCCCACTTAGTGCTATCTAAAGGCTCTTTAATTTTAAAAATATTTCATCACAGAACAAACATGAAAATTAGTAAAATGTTTCCTTTTGGAAATAATGTAGTGTTTTTTTTGAGGGTTTTGGAGGAAAGAACATTATTTTGGTACAGCAGTGAAAGATTTGAGGTCTTGGACATTATGAAGATGCTGCTGTGCAGTAATGTAATATTGTGGTTTTCTAAGTCACTACACACATTACTGAAATACACTCAATGATAGTTTAGATAGCCTGACACTCCAGCCCTTCACAAATACAGTAGTTTACAAACATCATATTTTAATTTCTCTTTGAGAAGCTTGAAAGATAATTGTGGTGAATCTCCACTTATGATTACATTTTTCTATGTATGTACTATTGAGGGACTTTTTTTTAAATCAGATGGTCACTTTATTTTAACAAGCAATGTAAATAACCTGTTTAATCTTTACCCTCAGATCACATTCTGTGTGTTTATCAAGCAGAACTGAATATTTTCATTTTCTACACAATACTGTAATAACTGTAGAGTTCAGTGGGCCAAAATAGCAGTGAGATACACAAACACACTCACTATGCATACACACTACAGGTACCGTCATGGACTGGTTGAATCAACAACAATGGCTGTACATGCTGGGGTCTTTGACACATGTCGTCCCAGTAGCATGTGAGGTGTCACCAATGGTTTACCTTGCTCCTCAAGATGGCTCTGTCTCCTTCTCCCTGTTCCAGTCTAGGTTCAAGGTTGTCCAGATGACAAAAGTATTTTTTATGAGATGTTCAATATGTTGAACAATTTGCCTGTGGCCAGCATCCAGCACAATGTTTTTTTCTAAATTCTCCACTCCTCTTTTGTAGCATTAGCGTCCATTATCATTTCTGGCCTTGGAATCTCCTATCTCTGTGCAGATCACATTGTGCACCAAGGATGTGTCATTTGTTTAGACAAATGTGAAGGTCTTCACTGGCCTGTTCTGTGTGGCCAGCAGTTGAGATGGGAGCTCTGGCTTATTTTTCCTTACTGTGCTAAGCATTGTTACCTTCCTCTTGAGGAGCTCCTGTCCCAGTTTGTGTAATAGTAAAAGTTATTGCATATGGTGTTGTGGCCATGCAGCTTATGTCATGTCCAGGGTAACCCTCATGTCTTAATTCTCACAGGATTTCCTCCATCTGATTTCCCTTTGTTAATGAAATGACATCCTCTGCTCTTCTGTATCTCTGTGCTTCCCCTTTAGCATGTTATTCATAGCTTTGGACTGGGTTATCATTTTTTTGCAGATGATGCTTAAATCTGTTTCAATGTTAAAAGTGACACTTCATCACAGCCTTCTCAGCTCACAACTTGCTTTAGTGAAATTAAATTAAAATTAAACCTGAACAGAGAAAACTCTTTAAAATTAAATTCAACATAACTGAACTCCTGCAAAGTGGCACTAAAGTGCAACTTAAGAAAACAAACTCCTCTTCAACCATTCTGGGTGATGATCTCATCAGATGTCCTTTTATTGCAAAGAATCTCAGTGTCACTTTGATTCCTCCTTTTCTTATTTCACCATGTGAGCAGCCACATTAAGAAACTTACACCTGTGTCACCTTTCTTATGTTTGCTCATTACTGTCCTTTTCTAATGGTGAGAATCTTATCCTTGCTGTTATCACATCCAGCATTGATTATTATAAGTCACTACTGGCAGGTGCCACTTCTAATCTTATATCACACCTCCAGCTGATTCAAAACTCAACTGCAAGTCTCCTGACACAGACCACCAACAGCGAGCACATCCCAGCCATACTGAGAAAAGCGCTATATAAATGTAATGAATTATTATTATTATTATTATTATTATTATTATTATTATTATTATTATTATTATTATTATTATTATTATTATCCTACTGCACCTTCACTGCTCCCTGTGTCTTACAGGATTGAATATCAAATTCTGTTATTGACCTGCCCACTAAGGTCCTCTCATTCTGTGCCCCTCACTAACCTGCACTCTGTGGGTGACAGCAGGGCCTTCAGCTGTATATAGCGCCCTGACTGTGGAATGACCTCCCAAAATTAATGACATCAGCTGACTCCATTCATTTGTTTTAACTAATTTGTTTAAGAAGACATTAAACAGACCTGACATTCTGCCCCTTCTTTCAGTTTACCTCCTCTATTTGCATTATCACAAATTATATTATTTGTTCAAAAATTTGTTGTAGTATTATATGTTGTATTTTAGTCTGGATTATTGTCTTTTATTCTATCTGAATGTTTTGTATATCCTGTATTTATCTTTATTTAGTGAGATATTTGTAGTCAATGCTATATAGGTCTTGTTCTTTCTGAATTTTGGGCATAGGAAGGGTGCTATATAGAGTTATTAATAGTATTTTGTTTGGTGGCTTATAATAATAAGTGACAAAAACTAGAGCAGTTCTATGTAAGGTAATATATAGTATACTTCAGTGTATAACATGTATTGCCGTTTACTTCACATACATGTTCAAAAATATTAGATTGGCTAAAATGTTTATTCTAAACTGGTTTAGAACAATATTGCACGCATGCATAGTACATTTTAAAAAATGTAATCACTTTTATTATTAACATTTTACTAAAATCTAACGTGGTGAAAACATTGTAATTATATTGTATATTTCATTTCATGAATGTAAACGAAAAACTATTTTCAAATAACACAAATCTTAATGATTTTAATTTTGTCGACATGTTAAATGGTTCCCACAGACCTGAACACAACGTAAATGTTAATATTACTTTTTCACAGAAACGATCTGCATTGTTTAGTTTGATGTATGACGCGACGTGATGGCAGAAACCCTCCGAACTTCACAAGGATAAGTATTATTTAGTTTGTTGTACTGTTTTTCCTTCTCAGTTTTATCTTTTAATTTCTGAACGGGTCCTTGACCCGACGTTACTTTCCGGGCTTTGCCGAGACCTGCCAAAACCTTCCGAAAATAATTTTACAAAGCCAGTCCTGAAACGTCACTTCTGGGTCTACAACTGCGGGTCTACAACTGCGGGTCTGAAACTGCGGTGACATATGGTGATGTGGCTCTGCAAGTGGATGATATTGTATCTGCTAAGGAGGGCTGCCCTCTAGTGCCTCAGGGGAGGCATTGCATCATCAATGCCCTCTTCCCTGGTCCTTCCACCTTGCTGGTGTCCCGGCCTGGTATGGCCGTGGCCATCCATCACACTTATTATGATGCTCGGGAGCCATGGAGACAGAGTAAATCATAGGAAAATATAGTGGAAAAAGAACCAGCTCATCCTCCTGCATGAAAGTTATCCTCTTCATCAATGAAAGAAAAGCAACTGAGCTACTGCGAGGTACTGTGCTCTTATCTTCTATCTCTGCATGATAACAAATCTTCAGGTACCTGAATTTGTGAAAATTTTAAGTGACTGCGATATAATATAAGGCATCTTGGATGATCGCTTGTGCTTTGCCTGAGTTAAGGAGGCCAGGCTGAAAGGAAGCCATCTGTGTTGCTGGAGCATCTCAATTGATGATGTAGCTGTTGCTAAGAAGCGGTTTGTCTGGAAACACGCTTTCAGAGACTCATGCTGCTGTGAACATGTCGATGTCTAAGCATAACTCAAGTGAAGTTACAGAGAGTAATTTGAGTATTAGTCAGTGTAAAAGAGTGGAACAGAAGAATAATATCAATGCTGAGTAAAGAAAACACAATTAAAAACAGAAAACATCACTTTCGGAGAAAACTCTAAGATTTGGAATGAATTCAGTGGCGCTACATTGGCATGGCTTAAAGATACAAAAGAGCCTTTTAGTATGCCCACTTGACAAAACAGTTTCTTAATCAATTCAGAGAGATGCAATTGCAAGATCGAGATCACCCAAAATCCAGAGTCCCACAAGCTTTTCAGTTGAAGTACAGTCTCAATAGTAAATGCAACTTGTCATCCCAGCTAAGCTCTGCAGCATTATCACCTTCTTTGGCAGTGTTAATTGAACAATCAACACTAGATAGAATCCTACAAAGGCTTGACAAACTCGAGTCTGAAAGGCAGGAGCAACTATAACTAGCTTAGGTGCGGCACTCAGAGTTCCAGGCAAGATCTGGTGGCACAGCTCACACAGAATCAAGTTGAAAGTTAGAGAGCAGCCACTGAAAGTCAGAGAGCAGTCACTGAAATTGTTGAAATTGCTAAAGTGTTAGCCCAACAAAAAAATAAACAAAAGGAAGTTCCTGCACCCCGTGGTAAAGTACCACATAGACAGGTCCCTTTATTTGCAGCTGACCCATTGGCTTATGCAGACTTTAGCAGAGCCTTTGATCACTGTAGGAGATGTATTAGAGAACCCTCAAGATAAGTTAGATTATTTATTTCAACATACCAGAGGTCCTGCCTAGGAACTGGGCCAGAAAGCAACTTGAAAGTTACTACGTTGACCAAGTATTCATAGCTGATGCATACATGGAAAAGGCATTGAAGTCGCCACAAATAAAGCAGAATGATGGAGCAGCTCTGAGAGGCTATGCAGACTTTCTTGATAGCTCTATGGACACCATGGCCAATGCAGGGTGTCGTGACACGTTCAACAATAATCCAAATATTGTATATTAATCTCGAAGCTCCCATATTCTTTACGAGATAAGTGCTGAAGCTGGCCCTTTGAATTTAAAGAAAGGGAAGACACATGGGCAGGTATTGATCACCTAATCACCTTTCTTCAACAGACAAGGATGATGATGGATCCCTTTTATGGAGATGTTTCACAAGGTAGCACAGACAAAAAAGGAAAAGACCAACAAAGTTGGGTTTCCTCTGATGTGTGGCCAGAGATCAGGAAGTATTTTCACTAAAACTATTTCTGATGCTGCTGAAAATTTGAGAATCCTCGGTCAAAAAGACTGTTACTGCTGTTTGTGCATTTTAAAAGCCTTGTGTATTCTGCAATGGCCAGCATACTATGGCTGAATGTAGTAAACTTAAGAGCTGCCACATAAGACATACTTGATTTTTGAAATCACAGGCAGAAGAGATTACCTCATCAGCTGTATTCCTCATCTTTCAATGTAACTCTTTAAATATGAACTGCAGAACTTGCAGTTTGCATTTATATGTCATTTGTTCTAATATGGATAATAAGAACTGGATCAAGTCCCAATCTAGATAGGATCCTATCCACCCTTTCAGAAAAGGTGTCTGTCTGTGTACCCAAGAGACAACACATTATACAAGATCTCTGTCCTTAGAGCTAGAGGCCTGCATGGCACTAATTTTTCAGTCAGGATCCTGACTGCTTCCATCAAAATTCCATCCAATTTCTACCTGCTCCTGTCCAGTTTTACCAAAGCCTCCAAAAGGTTCCATTCAGCACCCAATCACATTCCAGCTATTTCCTGAAAGACCTTAGAAAAGACGTTTGAAATGAGTAGATTGTTAATACAGCAGAATCTATAAGGAGTAAAAATAAAATAACACAGATGTAAGTATATCTGTTTGACTGTTATATTCCTTTTCTTAATACAATCAGAATTGCATTTGCATTTAAAAAAATAATAAATAGATAAAGAGTGATCAGACATCCTCTTCTTCCTAACAAAGTTTTCTTTTTGTGACATAAAATAGTGGTCTGCTGATATTTATGAAATCCCTAAACCTGTCCAAGATTTCTTCTTGATTGTTACTTAGACTGTAAAACAGCAGATCTACATATTTTCTCTGATCTATGTATAACAAATATATTGAACCTGCAATCAGAGTAACCAACATGTACGGCTTGTTTAAAGAAAAGTAAAGAAGTTAATTTAACTCAGGTGACAGCTAGGAGGACTGAGTGAAGCCATGTTACTATTCAACAAAAACTTTAAAAAGTACAAAAGGTGGCCAAAAACAAATGTGTACATGTACAGTGTGAGATGTGGCCGGCTTGTCATCCCGGCCAATACCCCCAGGCCGCCAGATGGAGCCTTCCCTGCAGTATGGAGGTGCCCCGAAGACCAGCAGGGAGTCATGGACTATGTAGTTTTTATACAAGACCCTGCTGGATACCACAGGGGCCGCAAGAGGGAGCTGCAGGGAGGACCAAAGACTTATTTGTGCCCTATGACCCGGAAGTTCGTCAAAGGAAGAGCGACGGGCTTCCGGGGTGAAGAAAAGAACTTTTACCTGACCCGGAAGTGATACAGGATCACATGGACTAGGGATTGGGAACACTTGGGAAGGGTTTGGGGATTGGGAAGGGTGGCAACGCGTCTGGGAGTGGAGGATTGTATTATTGTTAGTGATTTGTGATTTATATGAGTATTGTGGAGGAGAGGGTGCTTTGTGCACTGTGGCGATTAAATAAAGTGAAGTTTTGGACTTTTACCTGGTGTTTGGAGTCGTGGACAAGGGTTCAAGGGAGCGATAGCGACCCCTATCTGTCTCAACAGAGAAGTAAAATGTATAAATAAAAAATGAACAGCTGTGTTTTTGATCAGGATGTATTGAGTGAGAAGTCAAACATACAATAAGTAGAGCTGGTGTGCATGACTTAAAGCTCATGTTTCCTCTGAAAAACACAAAATTTCTCATAAGGGGAAGAGTTTATCAGGAGAAGTGCCAGACTGATGAAGCTTGTTTAACTATGTTTCATCAAAACATTTTTAAAACCAATGAGCACTTCTCCTAAGTTATGATGCATGTAGCCATTTTCCCTTCTGCTTCAGATATTATGATGTCTGATGTACTAACAACACAGAAAAAAACAGTATTCATATTATGCATCTTCCTTACTAGCTGCTATGTATGTATATGCACCACAGTTACTGGAATGATTCATTTGAAAACTCAGCATTAAAAAAAATAAAAAGAGAAACACCACGGCATCACAGACATTCTGACTGTATACACTTTTACAGTGAATCCATGCTGATTATAACATTGATAATGAATCATAATAGTAAAATAACATAAACTGTTTTTATTAAACTATTTTTAATAAACTGTGTTTATTTTTCCTATACTTGAAGCAAAACAGAGCTTCAGTCCTCCTAATGACCGAGTCCCCCACTATCAGTATTTCTGCTTCTCTGAGGACTAGTTTTAAGGTTACCTGTTAGAGCTCTCACATTTATCAGAGTCACTGCCCCACTCCATAACATCCTTTAAATGGCTGAACACCTCCAATTACTGGCAAGATCTGGCAGTTCATTACTGCAATGCAGACTAGCTACGTTCTCCTCAAATTTAGTGATCCTGAGCTTGAGGTACTGGATTAGATGGCATCACTCACAGATGTAGACCTCTTAGGAACAGGTCTTATCAAATCATGCTTATCTTTTCGGGTGACTGATACTGATAATACCTTTTAATATTACAGGTGAATCAAATATCAGTTTAAAATAACTACAGTATCAGTTTAATACCGACAGAACTTCTGTAAGTGTCCTAAGTGTTAAAGATATTGTCACTAAAATTTCTGCTATATGCATTTTTCATGCTGCCACTAATGCTAAAAGTGTTTTAATCTCTATTGGACTTTTTATTACTCCTCTCAGTTTTCTTAAGAAACTATTACTTTGGTGATTTATTTCACTGGTGCTTTAAAACACAACACAACTATCTGTACAATTCCTGTTTAAAAGCCCCTCTCTTTAAATGTTTTTTATACTCACCTTTCTCCTACTACCAGCACTAGTTGGTTTGCACGCTATGTACCTGACTCATTTACTATTAATGAATATATGGCCAGTTAGTTATTTACTTTCTGTCTGATAGCTTTTTCTGTCTTATGCCTGACACTGCTAACCCTGATGCTGCTTCACACATATGTGCTCAACTATTTTCCTATCTCTTATATGAGTTTTTAATGGAATACCATAACTAAAAATGATACTTTTTACTGGTTACTTACCACATGTAGTTTGTAGTGGCCAAGAAAAATAATTAATGTCATGTTTTCATGCAAAAGGGAGATAAAAAAAAGTTTCTGATACTGTAGAACAGAAGTCTGTGGTAACCAATGCTGGAAAAACAGCAAACAATATCAGAACATTCATTAAAAAAATCTGTAATTTGTGTCTCATAGTTAGGATATAGCGGGTTGGATAATGGATGAATGAATAATTCATGTTTGAAATCATTCAGTCATACGCTTACAATGTTTTACCCATATATTTTTACTGACATATTGATAAATAAATTGCTTCTGGGAATGATCTCATAGGCAAATGGAATACACTCAGATGTACACGAACATCTGAATTGAAGAACCTTCAGTTGGTGGAAGGACTGTTCTACCAATGACAATTAGAAGGAACACAAAGGCTGTATTTAAAAAGCTGTGGTTTGGCTCATGCTGATTAAAGTACATTATTTATAAATTTTGGTGACATTTGATGTTGTTTGACAGCTAAGAAACTAAAACAATGACATTTTTATGAAAATATTAATGTACAGCTATGACTTTTATGAGATGAAAAAATGTAAAAACATTTGCATGAAACTATATATATGTGCACATACAAAAATTTTGTGAGATTTTTGAACTCTTTTGAAACCCTCCACAATGTGGCAACATGCCAAAATGCGACTGATGCAACTGTCAGTGAGGCAACACCCTACAAGTTTGCAGAATCTCATAAGTTCACAGTTCTGCAGAGGCAATTCCAAACTCACCCCTACACGCTCCAAGCATCTAATGGGTGATGCAGGGAACATCATAACTTAGCCACTGACCTGGCCTGTTTGCTGTGTCTCTGTGTAGCAGAGTAACCCTGCTGTTCTTGTTATATATATATATATATATATATATATATATATATATATATATATATATATATATATATATATATATATATATATATATATATATATATATATATATATATATATTGTGAAATGAAGCCACTCGACACACGTATAAAAGGTTTGGGGCAGCCACCCATATAATATTCCTAGCTGCAAAGGAGTCTTTTAAGTTTAAGCACTGATGTTGTCAGTACAGAACTGATCAAGGTTTGAAAAGATGGCGGTTTTAAATGGTCAAACAGGAAGTGACATGTTAACAGGAAGTGATGTAGGTTGACCGGAAGTGATGTCTCTCTGACATCAGTCTGGGAGCCGGGACCAGGAGTGATGTTTTCCTGGGCGCCGGAACTGGAAGTGACGTTTTCCTGGGCGCCGGAACTGGAAGTGACGTTCTTCTGGGCGCTGGAACTGGAAGTGATGTTCCTGATTCAGATAGGCTTTCCTGCGGCTGGTCTGCAGAGATAGCAAGAGAAGGTTTATTGCACCCGCCCTCCCCTGGCCTGCCGTGGAATTACCATTACTTGGTCCACACAACGTCCTCCTACTCACACGTGTGACATGGCCCCCTCAGCCCAGACCCGTCGGTCGGGCGTACCGGTCCGAGAAGTCGTGGCATCTGGAAAGAGCATCGGCATTGGCTTGCAGAACACCACGGCGATAAGCGACCGAATACTTATACGGCTGTAGATCTAAAAACCACCTTGTGACCCGCGGATTGGACTCCCTGTGTAAGGCCATCCACTGTAAGGGTGCATGGTCCGTCACAAGAGTGAATTCACGTCCCAAGAGGTAGTATCTTAGCTGAGTAATCGCCCATTTAATAGCCAAAGCCTCCCGCTCCACTGCCGCATACCTAGTTTCCCGATCTAACAGTTTCCGGCTCAGGTACATAATGGGGTGTTCAACTCCATCGACGCTCTGGCTCAGCACAGCTCCAAGACCTGTGTCCGAAGCGTCCGTCTGGAGAATAAAAGGTAAAGAAAAATCTGGTGCCTTTAATATAGGAGCTGACGTAAGGGCCAGTTTCAAGTCACTGAATGCAGCCTCTGATATCTCATCCCATACCACACGATTAGGTCGACCCTTCTTTGTGAGGTTTGTCAAGGGCGTAGCTCTCTCAGAAAACCGGGGTACAAACCGGCGATAGTAACCCGCTAAACTGAGAAATGCTTGAATTTGCCTGTTGGTTATCGGACGGGGCCAATTTGCAATGGCATCTATTTTAGAACACTATGGTCTCACCATACCCCGGCCCACTAGATAGCCTAAATATTTGACTTCGACCAACCCAAAATAACATTTTTTCGGGTTGATACGAAGTCCAGCTTCTGCTAGTGTCCGCAATACAGCTTCAACCTGCAGTATGTGTTCCTCCCAGGTGTTGGAATAGATGACAACGTCATCCTAGTAGGCAGCACTATATGAATTATGAGGACAGAGCACTTTATCCACCAGACGTTGGAAGGTCGCAGGTGCCCCATGTAATCCAAATGGAAGGACACAATATTTTGCCATTGACCACTAGGGGTGCTGAACGCTGTCTTTTCCTTAGCGAAGTCCGTTAAGGGAACCTGCCAGTACCCTTTAGTCATATCTAAAGTAGTCAAAAATTTGGCATGTCTTAGCCCCTCGAGGAGGTCATCCACTCGCGGCATCGGATAGGCGTCAAATTGGGAGACTTGGTGAAGCCGACGGAAGTCATTGCAAAACCTCCAACTTCCATTGGGCTTACCGACCATAACGATAGGACTGGACCAGGGACTATAACTTTCCTCAATCACACCTAGCTCCAGCATTCGTCTGATCTCCAACTCCACTTCAGCCTTTTTTGCCTTGGGAATTCTGTATGGGCGTTCTCGGACTATAACCCCAGGTTTCGTCAAAATGTCATTAGCAATCAGGGAGGTCCGACCTGGTTTTTCACTAACTACCTCAGGGACAGACAGGATAACTGCTTCGAGCTCCTGACGTTGTTGGCGAGTCAAATTATTTCCGAAATTAAGGTGTAATTGATGAGCAAAGAGAGAGCGGAGCTGTCCGGAGGAAGTTTCAGAATCCCTGTCCTTCCACGGTTTTAGCAGATTGACATGATAAATCCGCTTGCTGGGTCGACGATTTGGTTGTTTCACCAAATAGTCGACCAGCCCCTTCCTCTCCTTAATTTCATAGGGGCCCTGCCAATGAGCCAGTAATTTGGAATGAGCGGTAGGAACCAAAACCATGACACGGTCTCCCGGGTGGAACTCCCACAGAGACATACCCCGGTTATAGCATCGGGCCTGAGCTGCTTGCGCCTTTTCCATATGTGTTTTTAATATGGGTCTAATTTTTTCAAATCTATCGTGTAACTGTGCGATATACTCTAATATATTTGTTGATGGGAGGGCCTCTTCCTCCCATCCTTCTTTTAAAACGTCTAATATGCCCCGGGGCTGTTGTCCATATAGCAATTCAAATGGTGAGAACCCCGTGGAGGCTTGTGGAACTTCCCGATATGCAAAAAGGACAAGGGGGAGGAGCTGATCCCAGTTCCTTCCATCCTCATTGACTACTTTACGCAACATCTGTTTGAGAGTCTGATTAAACCTCTCTACAAGACCATCGGTTTGAGGATGATATACCGCGGTCTTTAAGTGTTTTATTTGAAGTAGCTTGGCAGCCTCCCTGAACGTCTGCGAGGTAAAAGGAGTCCCTTGATCCGTCAGGATTTCTTTAGGGATCCCAACACGCGCAAATACCCCCACTAATTCCCGTGCGATAGCTTTTGAAGTAGCTGAGCGCAGCGGAACAGCCTCTGGAAACCGGGTAGCATAATCTACCAGGACCATTATATATTTATGACCTCTGGCTGAGGATTCTAGGGGTCCCACCAGGTCGACCCCAATCCGTTCAAAAGGGATGTCTATTAAGGGTAAGGGAATTAGAGGAGCACGGTCCCTCCTAGGAATTTGCTTCAATTGACACTCTGGACAGGATGTACAAAAGCAGCGAACCTCCTCGTTAATTCTGGGCCAAAAAAATTGGAGTTTAATTCTCTCTAATGTTTTTTCGGGACCCAAATGGGCTCCCAGCAGATGGGTATGTGCTAGTTCACAGACCTCTCGCCGGTAAGTCTGCGGTACTAACAACAGTGACCTCATCTACCCCTCATGTTCTGCTACCCGGTATAACAGATCATTATTAAGCACGAAGTGAGGACCCTGTGGCATTGGATGCGAGGTGCGTTGGCCGTCTATCAGAACGACTGCATTCTTTGCAAATTTAAGGGAGTCATCATTCCATTGCTCCCTTTTAAATGAAGCCGGTGTCTGCCTGAATTGAAACTGCAGACGTGAGAGAGGATCGGATTCGACCTCAAGGGGCGTGTTTTCATCCCGAGCCGTCGTAACGCTTACTGATGACGTCTCGGGTTGCGACGTCCCTGGTGTTTTGTCGTCATCACCAGAGGCCGAAGTCCGCTCCTCTGCCGGCTGTAAACACGGCGTGGAGGAGGTTGAGGGAGCAGAATCAGCGTCCGTGACTAGACCTAGTGATCGGGGAGAAACGCCTGAATTACCACTATTTATTTTGACCCAATCTCTCCCTAGTATCACGGGAAAAGGAAGATTATCCATCACAGCCACCATTAACTTCTTTAATATGCCGTCCCGACAGATGAAGCAGTTGGCGGATCGATAATACCGAACACCCCGTGGATACAGGTAATGCAGGTCTTATTTTTACACCATTGTCGCGGTAATATCAAATGGCGAGCAACAATGGAAATGTTACTGCCGGTATTGAATAAAGCGATTACTTTCATTCCATTCACTAGTACTTCTCCCGTATGCGAACAAGCCAGTGGATTAGCGAGAGCGCACCGTGCCTCCTCCCACATTACTCCGCAGACCCCTTTGTTGCTTCGCAGGGGCCTGCCGGGCGCGTATCAGATTCCACTCGAATATGCTTCGGATTACAGCCACGGGACTCTGTGTTAGGGACGCAAGCACGCCCGGGTTCACCCGAGTTCCATTCTGACCTTCCTAAGGCGGTTTCTGCCTTTATGAGGTCTATCATCTCAATTAATGAGATAATATTAGTATATTCCCAGGCCGGCTGGGCGATTTTTCCGGGTAGGCTTCGGAGCAACAAAGCTCAGGCCACCTGCTCCGCTATTTGGTGGCTGGACTTTTTATGGGGTTTTAACCACCCAACCACCTTAGCCCATAAAGCCACGGCCAGTTTCCTGGTTGCCTTAGCTGGGTTATAGGTCCAGGCCATTATGTTTTTCACCTGCCAGCCTGGGTTTTCCCCACCTTTAAAGGGCTTGCCCTTTGTGGGATATGATGAGGCAGTCCCCACACCCAGTTGGCCAAAATAAGAACCCAAGGCGTCCCCTGACGCACTTGGCTCTAGTCTGTGGTACCCGGGGCTATTTTTCCCCAGACCTTTAAAAGGATGATGGGTCGAAGCATACTCAAGCTTTCTCCAACACGCCCCAACTGACGGCCACTCCGGCAACTCGGGAGCGGTACTTACCCATCTGACAGGTTGTTGGTAAAAGAGCGTCAAGGGGTCAAACAGACCATAATCTATGGGTTTACATGTGAACACTATTGGTTTATGAATATTTACTATCGGTTTGCATCCATACTTAATTGGTTTGTGTGCATACAATACTGGTTTAATTCATATGAACTATATTGATTTGTATCCATATATTATCTTTTTTTGCGTGAACTATTTCTATTTGTATGTGCATGTCGCTGGTTTGCATATGAACTATATTGATTTCAACTTGTATATCACTGTTTCCAGTATGTTTGTCTTTGAATTATGAATAAACTGCACATATGCTATTGGATTGCATATGCAATATATTGGCTTGTGTTCATGTACTACTGCTGTGCTGGTCTAGCAATGGTTTTGTGTATGTATTATAAGTTGTTTCATACGCATCATATAATGGTTTTATGTGGGTAACATGTTGGTTTTATGCTTGAACATTGGTTTTATGTGTGTATTATGTCAGTTTCTTGTATGAAACATGTTGGTACGAACCCTATAGCAGCTCTGTGTATGAACTATATCAGTTTTGCGTTCCAACTATATTGATTGTTCACGTGATCTTCAGAGGAAATAGGAAGGGGAAGAAAGAGGAACTCAAGGTATGACAGAGTCATGGAGCGTGAAGAGGTTGGTAAAAGACAGATATGCGTTAAAACAGCGTAATGTTTTTTTTCCGCATAATACGTTTCTGAAAGGACTTGGTAATTATTACTGTTGAACAGAATCTACCCTTGAGTCTGAAATCAACACAATGCTGAAGTTAGGTACGTATTTGGCCATCTTATACTTGTACTAAATTCAAAGGGGTATCGGCACTAACTCCAAGCTTGACACTATTCATGTGGCCAATATCAAGCCATATCAAAATATACTTCAGCCCTCCCTTGTCCAGTGTTGAAGGGGGGAATGTAGCGGGGCTACATAGTAGTAATAGTGTTGTCAGTGTTCGTACCATGTGCGCCTTGTTTCCATCGTCCCGTTTTCTGTTTGTGTGTGTCAGTGAATGCCATCCCCGTAAAGGGGGACGGAAGAAGGAAGGAGACCGCAGCCCCAAACCTGGAAAACACCGGTTTACAATAAATCAGTTACATCCGTCACAGGACTATAAAAACAATCAAGAGAAAGAAGAGAGAGGAGAAAGAGGAGAGAGAGAAGGAGAATTTAATTTTGAATGACCACTAACCATCTGTACCTGCTGTATTCCACAACACGCATTTCCATCCAGTTTGTTTTTCATTCCGCCGGACTTACTCCAATTCCCTCATCAAGAGAGACCCCGGGGTTGGATTTCATCATCCACCACGCGCCGAGGATACACGGTGAGGCTGTTCCATTTTGTTCCGGGAATTACAAACACTCCATATATCGGTTAACTAGTCATCTGCATTCAGGACAATTGTTACTCGGACTCAAATTCACAACCATTCATTTTGTATCTCATTCATTTTTGTTATTCGTGTTGTTTGTTATATGTTACAAGGGCAAGGGAGGGTTTGTTATATTCATATAGGTTGTTGTCACGTTGTTATGCTTTGGTGGAGGGATATATAATAATATAAAATAATATAAAAATAAATACATTTATATATATATATATATATATATATATATATATAAATGTATTTATTTTGTTATTTTTTCTGTTTCATTTAATACAATTTATCAGTTTAAGTTTACATATCTTCTTTTCTTTTGTGCTTATTTACACCGTCGATTGTGGGGAAAAGTTTAATTTGTTAAAGGTATGGCTTGATAATTAGATTCAACCTCAGTAATTTATCCAGGCCACAGGTCTTGGAGGTGTAGCTGCCGGCCGGGTAAGGGGTCGGCTGTTACATAAATGGTGCCCTCACTGAGTAATCTTTAAAAAAATAAAAACAAAAAACATCGCTGTCTGCCTTTAAAAAATTTTTTTTCCCTCCAATTACCATAATTTCTGTAGTGCGTGCCAAGCTGGACAACATCATTGCTTTGCTGCGGTGTGAGGAAGGAGTAGCCGGGGCTCGCCATGTTATGGTCAGAGCATGTTCAGTGGTGCAGGAGGTGGAGTCGCTCTACCTTGAAAATCACCATGGACCTGAAGAGGATGGCCAGGAAGATGTTTCGCCTCCGTGGGAAGATCTGGCGCAGCAACTCGCTATTGTGAATGAGAGGGTCTGTGAGGTAGCCGAAAGTGCATTAGAATGCAAAGATGTCTTACGGACCTGCATCAGCAGCTCCCAGGAGGAGATGAAAGAATATGTCAATGAACAACTTAAACTCCTGGGACAAGAGATTGTGCTGTCGAGAATCTCTTCAGGGGGGTCAGGAGGAGTCTCCAGACGTACCATCAGTCACCTATCCACTCAACACTTCGGGGGTCTCAAGGTGCTATATACGTTACCTGTCCTCCCACCCCTGGGGTACGCCTAGCCTTCCCCAAGCTGGGGGCTCAATATACTACAGATGATGTCCTCAACTTTGTGGATGAAGGGAAGGCATATTTGGCTGTCACTCCTTTGACAGTTGAAGAACTTTTGGGTGTGATAAGGGCCTCCCATTCTGGGCCAGTGCACAGCTGGTGGCTGACCGCGAAGAAAAACATCATGGACTGGGGATCCTTTTGACAAGCTTTCCTCGCAGTTTTTCTTCCTGAAGATTTTGAGACCGAATGAAGACAAGCTGCAATCCATGGTGCAACTTCCAGCACATTCCATCCGGGACTTTGCCTATGAATATAGGGCTTTGTGTTTAAAGTGGCGGCCAGCCATGTCCGAAGAAGAGATGGTCTGCCACATCCTTAATGCCTGTATCCCTCGGCCAACTGGGTGTCTCAGAGGGGTTGTGGGGTCGGTTGAAGATTCTGGATTCTTTAACAGCTATGAAGATGACTATTCATCTCTGTCTCAGGGGTATACGGTGCCAGGGGAAGGGGTATGCGATTTTGTACATAAACGTAGGGAAGACTTAAGTCTGAAGCAAGTCAACTTTTACACAGCACTGAGGAGGGAAAATCAAACCTCGGCGGCTGCCCCAGTGGAGGAACAACCTGAAGAGGCCAGGCCGGTCCTGAAGAAGTGTTTGGGGTTATGGACAGAGAAATTAGGAGTCGCACGGGGGGTTACCCACGTGATTCATACCTTCGATGAAGTCCCTGTGAGACACCGGGCATATCAGGTTTCTCCACTGAAGAGGGACATTATTAAACAAAATCTAGACAAAATGCTCGCCGAGGGAATAATTGAACCATCATTCTCTTCCTGGGCGTCACCTGTAGTCCTAGTGAAGAAAACAGATGACACCTTTCATTTCTGCGTGGACTACAGGGGTGTGAAGGCGAAGACAAACCTGGATGCATATCCCATGCCCCTGGTTCACGAAATACTCGAGTCACTGTATGGAGCGGCTGTTTTTAGTACATTGGACCTCTGCAGTGGCTATTGGAAGGTGCTGATGGATGAGGGGAGTAAAAAGAAGACGGCCGGAATCACCCCTAAGGGCTTGTTCCAATTTAAAACCATGCCATTTGGCCTAAAGAATGCTGGTGCCACTTTCCAACGGCTCATGGAACAAGTGCTGAGGGGGTTAATCAGGAAAATCTGCTTTATGTACATCGATGATGTTATTATTTACTCCACTTCAATAGAACAGCATCTCCAGGACTTGGATACCATCTTTCATCGTCTCCAGCAAGCGCACCTCACCCTGAACACAAAAAAGTGTACCTTCATTCAGCCCAAAATCCATTTCCGCGGGCATATTGTGTCTGCAGAGGGGGTCGCTGTAGACCCAGAAAAGATTTCGGCCATCCGTGACTAGCCCACACCCACAGATTTAAAATCTTTACAGCGTTTCTTGGGATTGGTGGGGTGGTACCATAAATACATCCCTCGGTTGGCCTTCTAAGAAAGAAGGATGTCCCGTGGGAATGGACTAAAGAATGCCAGGACGCTGTCGAGCAACTGAAAGAACATCTACAGAAGCCACCCGTCCTGGCCCAGCCAGATCCACGACTCCCTTTTCAAGTACATACTGACACCAGCAACCTGGGGCTCAGGGCCGTGCTCATCCATAAAAAGGACAAGGAAGAGCACATCATTGCATATGCTTCGCGAGCGCTGCACGGCGCCGAGCTCAATTACTCAACAGCAGAAAAGGAGTGCCTGTTGGTAGTGTGGACCGTGGAAAAATGAAAACATTTTCTAGAAAGGGTTGATTTTGAAGTGTACACAGACCATCATGCTCTGACCTGGGTGTTTAATCACCCAAAGACATCTTCCCGACTGACCAGGTGGGTACTACGCCTCCAGAATTTCACCTTCAAGGTGACGTACCCGAAGGGCTGTAGCAACATCGTGCCTGACGCTCTGTCTAGGGCATCAGAGTCCTCGGGGATGATGTGCTTGGCAGAAGCAAAGAAGGTATTTCCATCACTACCTAGTACCCTCTATGATCTGGCCCAAGCACAAGCTTCCAGTTCTTTTTTCCAAAATATTTGGAAGGAGCTGGATAACCAGTGCACTGACCGGGTACACTTTGTGGACCTCCAGGGAGTTCTTTATAGATCTGTTCCATCATCTTTGGGGGGCCTGCAACAACAACTTGTGGTCCCGGAGGCATTCATCCCCAAGTTTTTGAACTTTTTTCACGATAGCACTTTAGGTGGTCATCTTGGCCGGACGAAAACCCTCCTGAAGATTCTGGGGGTGGCATGGCTGTCATCGGGACGGACAGATGCCACACATGTCAACAGCTGAAAAAACCACCTGGTAAACCATCAGGGATGTTACAATCGACTAACGCAGTTGAACCAGGAGAGACTTTGGGGGTCGATCTGATGGGGCCATTCCCTATGACCAGCTCACGAAAGACTGTCCTGATGGTGGTAGTGGATTATTTCTCTAAGTGGGTGGAGCTATTTGCACTGACAGATGCCCATGCCAGCAAGGTGAGCTCCACCCTGAAGAATGAGATATTCACCCACTGGGAGATCACGAAGAACATCATCTCAGATAGGGGGTCCCCAGTTCACAAGTTCAGTCCTTGATGGGGAGTGAAGAAAAATCTTACTACAATATACCATCCCCAGGTTAACATGACTGAACGAGTGAACCAGACCCTGAAGCACATGATT
>NW_024379756.1:0-19754 GCF_016835505.1 Polypterus senegalus
CCGAGCGGAGAAGTAGTGTGTTAAAGAAGTTATGAAAAAGAAAAGGACAAATTTTAAAAATAACGTGATTGTTAATGTAATTGTTTTGTCATTGATATGAGTGTTGTTGTCATATCTATATATATATATCTATATATATATATATATATATCTATATATATATATATATATAACTATATATATATATATATCTATATATATATATATATATATATATATATGTGACGGACAGCCGGGTCCCATGCCAGGCCGGGACGCCTCTGCTGCATACGTCCCGGGGGAGCCATCATGGACATTGCAGTACCTTCTCCGGGGCGCTTGGGGGCAGTCGCCCTGGCCGTGGATCCCTCCTCAATCTCCCTCGTGGCTTCATGGGACATGGAGTCCACCACAGCAGCCCGGTTGGGAGATGGGGTGGCTGCTAGGGGGTGCTGCGGAGAACCAGCCACCACACTGGACGGTTTATCAGCCCCACCCAGAGGTGCAATTAAGACCAGCTGGTCAGGCACCTGGAACACTTCCAGGTGGGGTATAAAAGGGCCTGCCTCCCAGCAATCAGGGCCAGAATTGGGAGGAAGAGGACGAGGTTGCCTGGGAGGAGTGGTGGAGCAGGAAAGTTTGGTTTGTGTGGGTTTTTGTGCTTGGACTGTGTTGGGCCTGTGGGACACGGGGAAGATGTGTGCCCACGGCTGAAGAAACAAAAATAAAAGCCCTGAGTGTGAACACATGCCTCTGCGTAGTCTGTGCCGGGTCGGGTGCTATATAGTGCCTTTATCACAATATATATATCTATATCTATATCTATATATATATATATATATATATATATACACATATATATAGCAAAATACCCGCGCTTGTCAGCGGAAAAGTAAAAAGAAAAGGAAACATTTTAATAATAACGTAACATGATTGAAAATGTGATTGTTTTGTCATTGTCATGAGTGTTCCTGTATATATATATCTATACTAATAAAAGGCAAAGCCACTGACTCATCACTAATTCTCCAACTTCCCGTGTAGGTAGAAGGCTGAAATTTGGCAGGTTTCATTTCGAAATTCTACGCATAAGGGTCATAACTGGAAGCTATTTTTCTACATATAATGTAATGGAGTTGAGTTGGAGATGGCCGTGGGGGGCGGAGTTTCGTGTGACATCATCACGTCTTCTACGTAAGTACGTAGAGAACAAGGAAGACCTCCAAACAGCGCTGAGCAAAGAACGCCATTTCACAATTGAGAAGGCAGAAAAAGATTATGAAGCAAGTGATGCATACAAGCGTATTCATAAATACAAGCATATTCATAAGCACAGCTACTGCGGAAACAAAGCACGGCGTGAACCGTAAGTTTATATTAAATTAAGTTCATAGACAGGCTGCCACTAGCGTTTGTAATTTAGTGCCTGCCCATATAAGGCCGTCCATCAGCGGCAACCCAATACAAACACTGCCGCTAAATATTCACGGGTGAAGGACTGTGCTTATGCAGAGGAAGATGAGATGGTCAGGGTGGAGTTTGGCACAAACTCATTGAAACTGCGAGAGAAACTTTTAAGTGCCGGGTCTTAGCTGACATTACACGAGATGGCACCAGCACAGCTGGGAACCTTCGATGCAAGAACACCAAGCGGCTCACGTGAACTGACGCAGTGCACAGACAAAAAGCAACAGTTCCAAAGAGTGCTGAACAAAAACCGAATTACACAATTGAGAAGGCAGCAAACAAATATGAAGCGTCTGATACATACAATCATATTCATAAGTGCAGCTACTGCGGAAACAAAGCACACGGTGGAAAAAGTGAATGTCCCGCTAAAAGAAGACAGTTTTAAAAAAAAAAAATACCCGTGCATGCAGTTTGTCACATCTCAGATAAAGAGGAAGACGAGCTGTTTATTGATGCAGTAAGAAACTAATCGATGAATGAAACCTGTTATCTTTACAACGATTGACAAACACGGAATGTAACTTGAACACAACACATCCTACAAATACGACCCTGATTGAAACAAATAATGATAATCAAATCCTTGATGACAGCAACATTCAATAACACTCACAAAACAATTACTGTATATTGACAATCATGTTACGTTATTTTTAAAATGTTTCCCTTTCTTAGCACAAGCACAGCTGAAAAGTTTCGATGCATGTACTCCATAACGCATTAAAAAAATAACGCATTTAATCACACTTTCAATTCCAAGCAAACGGGAACTTTTGTCAATGCATGATTTCCTGGTACATCCATTACACTGATGCACACATCACTGCTACAAAAATGTTAGAGTCGGAATAAAGCGTTCCTACGACTGATCATTTTGACTACCCGAGCGAAGCCTTGATAAAAGCGTGGTTTTGTGCACACTGAAAAGCAAGAAAAATTAGATGCATTACAGAAAGCGGACTTTGTGGCTCTTACTGGGGATCATTGGACTTCCGTGACCGTTAGTAATTCTAATTACATCTAATTACAAAATGTTCAATGATCACACTGTTTTAGCCTAATGTACAAAATAATTTTGGCTAATGTTACTCAGAGTTTAAAGAGTAAGCTGGTCAAATTACCTTTTATGTTTCTGACTTATTTTTTTAAGAAGAAAAACTGCACTTTATGTTGAAATTTTGGTTATTATTATTTAAAGACAATACTATTCTGAAAATGTACTTAAAGTACTTAAACTACCACTTTATTTTTAAGTCTGCCCAGTTTTAACCAGGGATGATATTTTTGTTTTCTGTTTTGAAATCAGATGCAGTTTAAAAGCTTTTTTTTTTTCAGAAATTAAAACAGCTTCAGTTTACAATATTCATGTCCATGTCTATTATTTGATTCTGTCACCCACTAAAACACTTTTAAATTAAAAAAAAAATGCGATTTGGGACAAATTTACGTGTGCGATTACATACGATTAATCAAGATTAATTCTTACACAGCCTCTAATTAATTGGATTAATTTTTTTAATCGAGTCCCACCCCTAATATATATATATATATGTGGATATATATATGTAGATTTGTATATATATATATGTGTATATATGTAGATATGTATATGTGTATATGCAGTATGTATATATGTGTGTGTGTGTATATATACAGTATGTGTATATATATGTATATATGTTGTGAACGCTGGCCCCGGCACAGACAGACGGACAGCATGTTTTGCACCCAACACACTCGTTTATTCTATTTACAAACAATATAAACAGTCACGTGCACTCACAAAACCCCAGTGCCTTCTGCACTGATTCCCCCAAGTCCAGGGCCCACAGTTCTGTGCCTTGCTTCCTGGCCGCCTCCTGTCCTTGCTCTCAGCTCAGTCCTTCTGCCTCCCGACTTCCACCAATCACTGGAGGGCGGCCTCTAAATAAGGCTCCCGGATGAGCCCCAGGTGCTTCCGCCATCTGTTCCTTGGCCACGCCCCAGCGTTGCGGAAGTGTCGGCTGCCTTCCTGGCAGCTCTCCGGGCGCCACACAAAGTCTTCCCCGGCACTTCCTGGTGTGGCGGAAGTGCGGGCTCCGGGATAATTAGGCACCGCGCGCCTGCCGGTGGCCACGGGTCCCTACAGAGCTGGGCTTCAAAGCCCTGTACCCGAGGCCCCCTGCCTAACCAGGACGGACGCCCCCACTCTGTCTGGAGGAGGTACTCGCCCTCCTCCGGTCCTCCAAGGCGCCCGGCCGGGCTCCAGCCCCAACCGGCAACCGCACGGGATAAACCGGCATCGGGGCGCCGCCTGGCGGTGACCACGGGCCCCTACAGGGAAGGGCTTCCATGCCCTCAACCCGTGGCCCCCAACAGAACCAGGACGGACGCCTCGCGGTCTGGAGGAGGCACAAGCCCTCCTCACGTCCTCCTGGCGCCCCGGCCGGGCTCCAGCCCGGCGGGAGCACTAATGTATATATATATGTATGTGTGTATATGTATATATATATATATATAACTGTGTATATATATGTGTATAGAAGTATATATATATATATATATATTTATATATATATGTATATATATGTTTATATATGTGTCTGTGTGTGTGTGTATATATATATCTATACTAATAAAAGGCAAAGCCCTCACTCACTCACTCACTAATTCTCCAACTTCCCGTGTGGATGGAAGGCTGAAATTTGGCAGGTTCATTCCTTACAAAAGTTGGGCAAGTTTTATATCGAAATTCTATGCGTAATGGTCATAAATGGAAGCAGTTTTTCTCCATTTACTGTAATGGAGATGAGCTTCAACATGCCGTGGCGGAGTTTCGTGTGACATCATCACGCCTCCCACGTAATCACGCAGCACATAGAAAATCAGGAAGACCTCAAAAAAGCGCTGAAGAAAACATGCATTATATATATCGATGAATGAAACCTGTCATCTTTACAACGATTGACAAACACGGAATGTAACTTGAACACAACACATCCTACAAATACGAACCTGATTGAAAGAAATAATGATAATCAAATCCTTGATGACAGCAACACTCAGTAACACTCACAAAACAAATACTGTATATTGACAGTCATGTTACGTTATTTTTAAAATGTTCCCTTTTCTTTTTCATGCTTTTTTAACACACTACTTCTCCGCTGCGATACGCGGGTATATATATATGTATATCTACATACTCGAATAATGGATACTTTATTCGCCATCAATGATTGTTTTGGTAAAGCCATACTCGGTGTAATCATTAGATGAACGGTAAAAAAGTAAGAGCGAGGGGAGGATGACTCATTGAGGCATGCAGGCTGTAGTCTGGCGTCAACTCTATCTGAATTGCGCGATCACATTTGAAAAAATATATCTTTTCAAGTTCTATTTAGTCCATATGTGTCAAACTCAAGGGCAGCGGGCCACATCCGCCCGGTGTAATTATATCCGCCCGAGATCATTTTATATACTGTATTATTGTTATTAAAGCCGGGTATATGAAGCGCTGGTAACACAATAAACTACAGATCCCATAATGCAGCGCTTCAGCTGCCTTGCCGAACAGTTACCGCGTTAATCAAGTCTACCTTATGATGCTGCAAGTTATTGCGAAGCTAGCTCACACGATGCTGAAGAGAAAAGTTGATTCTGAAAATAGAGCCTTTAAAAACCGATGGGAGGCTGAGTATATGTTTACTGAACCCGTGTGTCTCATTTGTGGAGCTAATGTGGCTGTAATTACAGAATTTAATCTAAGACGGCACTATGAGACAAAACATCAGGGTAACCTGAATGCAATGCAGAAGATACAGAAAGCAGCATAAATAAATAAGAATCTGACACTTCAGCGGACGTTTTTACCCGTGCACAATCACAAAGTGATTTCAAGTGAAGCTGCTTTTATGGGAGACACAAATGCACAAGTGCACCTTGCCCCACTTTCCCTGTTGCCAAGTAATGTTAAACCAAGTTGTCACTACGGTGTTCCCAAATCGCACTTTGCTGATAAACTGGCGCACTGCGCACTGAGTTTGCACGGCGCTTTGGTGACTTTGAAGAACAAAAAAAGTCCGTCTACATGCGGCTCGAACCTTGTGCATGTTTGGTGGCACATATCTGTGTGAGAAGCTCTTCTCAGTGATAAAGACTAACAAAACAGCACACAGGAGTCGCCTCACTGATGAGCACCTGCAATCCATCCTGAGAATCTCCACAACACAGAACTTCACAGCAAACAGAAACGAACTTGTGGCCAAAAAAAGATGGCAGGCGTCCAGCTCTAAAATGACATCTGAGCAAAGACAACTGAATGATTTGATTTGTTATTGCTGAAAGGAACACATTTTATTTATATTTCCAGGTTTTGTTATGCAGCATGTTCATATTTGAATTTGTATAATTTTGACAGGATATATTTTTATGGAGAGCAAAATCTTTTGGGATATTTAAAATCTAAGTTTATTTTTTATAAAATATAAAATTACATAAGAGTAAAGAAATTTGAATGTTTGTTCTTTTAATGTTTACTTTATTTCTAACTTGTATAATTTAGACAGGATATATTTTTATGGAGAGTAAAATATTATAAGTTGTTTAAGGTTTGAGTTGATTTATTCACGAATAATATTCCTGTCTGTTTTTACCATTCCTATCAAAGATATTTCTGTCGACTAAATAAAAATTCCTTCTATTTAAAATTTAAATAGAACTTGAACAAATACTGATAGTTCATAATATCCACGCAGACTTGCGCGTAAGAGCGGGAGTTATCCGTTTTAACAAGCAGCGTATTGCACTGATACGAAATAGCTGTGTGTGTATATATGTAGATATGTATGTATATGTATATATATATTTATATATGTGTGTGTGTATGTACATATATATATGTATTTGTGTGTATATATGTGTGTGTATGTATGTATGCATGTATGTATATGTATGTATATATATATGTAGATATATATATGTATGTATATATGTGTGTGTGTATATATATGTGTATATATGTAGATATATATATATGTATGTATATATGTGTATATGTATAGATATGTATATATATATATGTTTATGTGTGTGTGTGTAAATATATATATATATATATGACAACAACACTCATCACTCACAACAGTGACAAAACAATTACATTGACAATCATGTTACGTTATTTTCATAATGTTTCCTTTTCTTTTTACTTCTCCGCTGCCAATCGCAGGTATTTTGCTATATACAGTGGTGTGAAAAAATATTTGCCCCCTTCCTGATTTCTTATTCTTTTGCATGTTTGTCACACGAAATGTTTCTGATCATCAAACACATTTAACCATTAGTCAAATATAACACAAGTAAACACAAAATGCAGTTTTTAAATGATGGTTTTTATTATTTAGGGAGAAAAAAAATCCAAACCTACATGGCCCTGTGTGAAAAAGTAATTGCCCCCTGAACGTAATAACTGGTTGGGCCAACCTTAGCAGCAATAACTGCAATCAAGCGTTTGCGATAACTTGCAATGAGTCTTTTACAGCGCTCTGGAGGAATTTTGGCCTACTCATCTTTGCAGAATTGTTGTAATTCAGCTTTATTTAAGGGTTTTCTAGCATGAACCGCCTTTTTAAGGTCATGCCATAGCATCTCAATTGGATTCAGGTCAGGACTTTGACTAGGCCACTCCAAAGTCTTCATTTTGTTTTTCTTCAGCCATTCAGAGGTGGATTTGCTGGTGTGTTTTAGGTCATTGTCCTGTTGCAGCACCCAAGATCGCTTCAGCTTGAGTTGACGAACAGATGGCCAGACATTCTCCTTCAGGATTTTTTGGTAGACAGTAGAATTCATGGTTCCATCTATCACAGCAAGCCTTCCAGGTCCTGAAGCAGCAAAACAACCCCAGACCATCACACTACCACCACCATATTTTACCGTTGGTATGATGTTCTTTTTCTGAAATGTTGTGTTCCTTTTACGCCAGATGTAACGGGACATTTGCCTTCCAAAAAGTTCAACTTTTGTCTCATAAGTCCACAAGGTATTTTCCCAAAAGTCTTGGCAATCATTGAGATGTTTCTTAGCACAATTGAGACGAGCCCTAATGTTCTTTTTGCTTAACAGTGGTTTGCGTCTTGAAATCTGCCATGCAGGCCGTTTTTGCCCAGTCTCTTTCTTATGGTGGAGTCGTGAAAACACTGACCTTAATTGAGGCAAGTGAGGCCTGCAGTTCTTTAGACGTTGTCCTGGGGTCTTTTATGACCTCTCGGATGAGTCGTCTCTGCGCTTAGGGTAATTTTGGTCGGCCGGCCACTCCTGGGAAGGTTCACCACTGTTCCATGTTTTTGCCATTTGTGGATAATGGCTCTCACTGTGGTTCGCTGGAGTCCCAAAGCTTTAGAAATGGCTTTATAACCTTTACCAGACTGATAGATCTCAATTACTTCTGTTCTCATTTGTTCCTGAATTTCTTTGGATCTTGGCATGATGTATAGCTTTTGAGGTGCTTTTGGTCTACTTCTCTGTGTTAGGCAGCTCCTATTTAAGTGATTTCTTGATTGAAACAGGTATGGCAGTAATCAGGCCTGGGGGTGGCTACGGAAATTGAACTCAGGTGTGATACACCACAGTTAGGTTATTTTTGAACAAGGGGCAATTACTTTTCACACAGGGCCATGTAGGTTTGGATTTTTTTTCTCCCTAAATAATAAAAGCCATCATTTAAAAACTGCATTTTGTGTTTACTTGTGTTATATTTGACTAATGGTTAAATGTGTTTGAGGATCAGAAACATTTTGTGTGACAAACATGCAAAAGAATAAGAAATCAGGAAGGGGGCAAATAGTTTTTCACACCACTGTATATATATATATATATATATATATATACAGATATATATAAATATATATATATATATAAATAGATAGATATGACAACAACACTCATATCAATGACCAAACAATTACAGTACATTGACAATCATCTTACGTTATTTTTAAAATGTTTGCTTTTCTTTTTCATTGCTTCTTTAACACACTACTTCTCCGCTGCTAGTATATATATATTGTGAACTCTGGCCCGGACACACACAGACGGACAACATAGTTTCACCCAACACACCATTTATTTACAACTATTATTTACAAACAAGTCACGTGCACAAACTCCAGTGCCTCCAGCACCACACAGTCCTGTGCCTCTTTTCATCCTGGCCGCCTCCAGTCCTCACTCCAGCTCCGTCCTCTTCCACCCGACTTCCACTAATGACTGGAGGGAGGCGGCCCCTTTTATAGGAACAGATGGGCTCCAGCTGCTTCCCGGCAATCTCCCTCGGACACACCCCCGTGTGGTGGAAGTGCCGGCTGCGCGCGGAAGCCATCCGGGTGTCCCCTGTCGTCTTCCCCCCGGCACTTCCTGGTGTGGCGGAAGTGCCGGGCTCCCGAGATAAGGCACTGGGGCGCCGCCTGCCGGTGGCCACGGGCCCCTACAGGGCTGGGCTCCAGCCCTGGCCGGGGACCACACAGGATATACTGGCATTGGGGCGCCGCCTGGCGGTGGCCACTGGTCCCTACAGCCCTTTACCCAAGGCCCCCAACATAACCAGGACGGACGCCCCTCGCGGTCTGGAGGAGGCACAAGCCCTCCTCTCGTCCTCCTGGGCGTCCCGACCGGGCTCCAGCCCAGCCGGGGACCACTATATATATATATATATATATATATATATATATATATATATATATATATATATATATATATATATATATATATATATATACACAGTGGGATGCAAAAGTTTGGGCAACCTTGTTAATAGTCATTATTTTCCTGTATAAATCGTTGGTTGTTACGATAAAAAATGTCAGTTAAATATATCATATAGGAGACACACACAGTGATATTTGAAGTGAAATGAAGTTTATTGGATTCCAATGAGAGTCTGGATTGTGGTTGAAGGTATTTTGGACCATTCCTCTTTACAAAACATCTCTAGTTTATTCAGGTTTGATGGCTTCCGAGCATGGACAGCTCTCTTTAACTCACACCACAGATTTTCAATTCTATTCAGGTCTGGGGACTGAGATGGCCATTCCAGAACATTGTACTTGTTCCTCTGCATGAATTACTTAGTGGATTTTGAGCAGTGTTTCGGGTCGTTGTCTTGTTGAAAGATCCAGCCCCGGCGCAGCTTCAGCTTTGTCACTGATTCCTGGACATTGGTCTCCAGAATCTGCTGATACTGAGTTGAATCCATGCGTCCCTCAACTTTGACAAGATTCCCAGTCCCTGCACTGGCCACACAGCCCCACAGCACAATGGAACCACCACCATATTTTACTGTAGGTAGCAGGTGTTTTTCTTGGAATGCTGTGTTCTTTTTCCTCCATGCATAACGCCCCTTGTTATGCCCAAATAACTCCATTTTAGTTTCATCAGTCCACAGCACCTTGTCCAAAATGAAGCTGGCTTGTCCAAATGTGCTTGAGCAGACCTCAAGCGGCTCTGTTTGTGCTTCCTCTGCATCACTCTCGCATACAGCATCTCCTTGTGTAAAGTGCGCTGAATGGTTCAACGATGCACAGTGACTCCATCTGCTGCAAGATGATGTTGTCGGTCTTTGGTGCTGGTCTGTGGGTTGACTCTGACTGTTCTCACCATTATTAAGCTTCTGTCTATCCGAAATCTTTCTTGGTCTGCCACTTCGAGCCTTAACTTGAACTGAGCCTGTGGTCTTCCATTTCCTCAATATGTTCCTAACTGTGGAAACAGACAGCTTCAATCTCTGGGACAGCTTTCTGTATCCTTCCCCTAAACCATGATGGTGAACAATCTTTGTCTTCAGGTCATTTGAGAGTTGTTTTGTGACCCCCATGTTGCTACTCTTTAGAGAAAATTAAAGGAGGAGGAAAACTTACAACTGACCCCCTTAAATACTCTTTCTCATTATAGGATTCACCTGTGTATGTAGGTCAGGGGTCACTGAGCTTACCAAGCCAATTTGAGTTCCAATAATTAGTTCTAATAGATTTGGAATCAATAAAATGACAACGGTGCCCAAATTTATGCACCTATTAACTATTAACAAGGTTGCCCAAACTTTTGCATCCCACTGTATATATATGTATATACATGTGTACATATATACACACACACATATACTATGGGGTGCCAAACTGGAAAATACATTGATTTTCTGAATATATAAAGTCGGCGTCAGAATATATAATGTCAAAACTTGAATATATAAAGTCATTCCCGAATATATAAAGTCACTTTATATAGTTAAATATAGTCATCATTGCATAACTTTTTCTTTACCATAGAAATTCAACTTCCACTCCTAACAAGGATATTTCTGGCGACTAAATAGAATCTACTTATATCCAAATTCGAGCTATTGAGCTGTCGCCTGCCTGCCTGAATAAGTCTCCTAAGCGGCTCTTACTTTTTACCGTTCATTTAATCATGGCTAGTGGCGGGAAATTATAAAATGGAAGGAGGATTAAAGTATGGCTTTACCAAAACAATTATTGATGGCGAATCGATTATTCATAAAGCTTCAATTGGTGATCTGGTTTTCTGTGTTAACCTCATATTTTTTCATACTTCTTCTCAAACCAAGGGGGTGCAAGGGTAAAATGAATAGGGATGCGCTGATCAATGTAATCGGTGTACCAGGAAATCATGCATTGACAGAAGTTCCCCTTTGCTGGGAATGCAAAGTGCGATTAAATCTGTGATTTTTTAACGCATTATGGAGCACATGCATCGAAGCTTCTCAGCTGTGCTTGTGCTAAGAAAAGGAAACATTTTAAAATAAGCGTAACGATTGTCAATGTAACCTTTTGTAAGTAGTGCCTGGAGGATTCAGTGTGGAGAAACTGTAGAGACAGCGTGTGTATTAATTTGTGGATTTTTCTGTGAGTATTTGGTGGCAGTGTTACAAAGTCGCTTCAGTAACACTGCGTTAGCTGCGGAGCTCAGCTCAGAGCGAAATGAGGTGAATGGGAGGGGAGATGATGACGTGACTCCCCCACCCGCCTTAACTGTCAATCCCCCACAAACACAGTCTCTTGGAATTTGCATAAGCACAGCCCTTCACCTGCAATTTGAACTTAGTTACAAAGTGATCAAAACTCTTGTTTATATCCTGCGTCCTCTCATTAAACTTGTATCCCGCATTACCGTGGGCATGACAAGCGCCAGCGTAACCTGTCTATGAACTTAATTTAAACTTTAAGTTTACACGTGCTTTCTTTCCGAAGTAGCAGCACTCATGAATATGGTAGTATATGTCACTTGCTCGCTTCTCATTGTTTCGCTGCGTTCTCAATTATATAATGCATGTTTTCTTCAGCGCTTTTTGGAGGTCTTCCTGGTTTTCTATGCACTGCATTGAAAGTCAGTTCACGTGATTACGTGGGAGGTGTGATGATGTCACATGAAACTCCGCCCCCCACGGCTTTCCAGCTCAACTCCATTACAGTATATGGAGAAAAATAGCTTCCAGTTATGACCATTACGCATAGAATTTCGAAATGAAACCTGCCCAACTTTTGTAAGGAAGCTGTAAGGAATGAGCCTGCCAAATTTCAGCCTTCTACCTACACGGGAAGTTGGAGAATTAGTGATGAGTGAGTAAGTGAGTGAGTGAGTGAGGGTTTTGCCTTTTATTAGTATAGATATGTATATGTATATATATGTATATATATGTGTGTGTGTATATATATATGTGTATATATGTCTGTATATGTATATGTATATATATGTGTATATGTCTGTGTTTGTGTGTGTGTATATATATATATATATATATATATATATATATATATATATATATATATATATATACAGTGGTGTGAAAAACTATTTGCCCCCTTCCTGATTTCTTATTCTTTTGCATGTTTGTCACACAAAATGTTTCTGATCATCAAACACATTTAACCATTAGTCAAATATAACACTAGTAAATACAAAATGCAGTTTTTAAATGATGGTTTTTATTATTTAGGGAGAAAAAAAAATCCAAACCTACACGGCCCTGTGTGAAAAAGTAATTGCCCCTGAACCTAATAACTGGTTGGGCCACCCTTAGCAGCAATAACTGCAATCAAGCGTTTGCGATAACTTGCAATGAGTCTTTTACAGCTCTGGAGGAATTTTGGCCCACTCATCTTTGCAGAATTGTTGTAATTCAGCTTTATTTGAGGTTTTCTAGCATGAACCGCCTTTTAAGGTCATGCCATAGCATCTCAATTGGATTCAGGTCAGGACTTTGACTAGGCCACTCCAAAGTCTTCATTTTGTTTTTCTTCAGACATTCAGAGGTGGATTTGCTGGTGTGTTTTGGGTCATTGTCCTGTTGCAGCACCCAAGATCGCTTCAGCTTGAGTTGATGAACAGATGGCGGACATACTCCTTCAGGATTTTTTGGTAGACAGTAGAATTCATGGTTCCATCTATTACAGCAAGCCTTCCAGGTCCTGAAACAGCAAAACAACCCCAGACCATCACACTACCACCACCATATTTTACTGTTGGTATGATGTTCTTTTTCTGAAATGCTGTGTTCCTTCTACGCCAGATGTAATGGGACATTTGCCTTCCAAAAAGTTCAACTTTTGTCTCATCAGTCCACAAGGTATTTTCCCAAAAGTTTTGGCAACCATTGAGATGTTTCTTAGCAAAATTGAGACAAGCCCTAATGTTCTTTTTGCTTAACAGTGGTTTCGCGTCTTGGAAATCTGCCATACAGGCCGTTTTTGCCCAGTCTCTTTCTTATGGTGGAGTCGTGAACACTGACCTTAATTGAGGCAAGTGAGGCCTGCAGTTCTTTAGATGTTGTCCTGGGGTCTTTTGTGACCTCTCGGATAAGTTGTCTCTGCGCTCTTGGGGTAATTTTGGCCGGCCGGCCACTCCTGGGAAGGTTCACCACTGTTCCATGTTTTTGCCATTTGCGGATAATGGCTCTCACTGTGGTTCGCTGGAGTCCCAAAGCTTTAGAAATGGCTTTATAACGTTTACCAGACTGATAGATCTCAATTACTTCTGTTCTCATTTGTTCCAGAATTTCTTTGGATCTTGGCATGATGTCTAGCTTTTGAGGTGCTTTTGGTCTACTTCTCTGTGTCAGGCAGCTCCTATTTAAGTGATTTCTTGATTGAAACAGGTGTGGCAGTAATCAGGCCTGGGGGTGGCTACAGAAATTGAACTCACGTGTGATACACCACAGTTAGGTTATTTTTGAACAAGGGGGCAATTACTTTTTCACAAAGGGCCATGTAGGTTTGGATTTTTTTTCTCCCTAAATAATAAAAACCATAATTTAAAAACTGCATTTTGTGTTTACTTGTGTTATATTTGACTAATGGTTAAATGTGTTTGATCAGAAACATTTTGTGTGACAAACATGCAAAAGAATAAGAAATCAGGAAGGGGGCAAATAGTTTTTCACACCACTGTATATGCCAGCAAAACTCAATCATGTTACATTATTATTAAAATGTTTCTTTTTCTTTTTCATTACTTCTTTAACACACTACTTCTCCGCTGTGAAGCGTGGGTATTTTGCTAGTTGTTTATAACCCTAACCCTATCCTCTGACTCCTACAGCCTTCTTTTGAGGTGAGAACTTCTGGTTTGATTTCTGCACTGACACTTCAAGTTGACCTTTGCTATGTGGTTGCAAGATGGCCTCTTCTTCCTTTCACTCAGAATGAACCACAGGGTGGGCTATACAGGTCTCTTTCTCATGGCAGATGGTGCCTATTACAATGTAGCATCTCCAGGATGTCGGATGGCCTTGTTGCAGTAGCAGCAGGTGAGTGGTTGAGTTAATATGAGCAAATCATGCTTAAGTTAAACAATAAAGGAAGATGCATTGAGTGAAGGCCTGAGCATTACATTTTTACTTTATTGCATATGAAGTATAGAGAAAGCATAGTAATCATGAAAAAATGTGACCTCGCGATTTGGATGAATCTTGATGTTTTAGAACTCTCTCAGTTCGAAAATACGTTTTTTTGGAATTATGTCTTGTGTGTGTGTGTATATAAACAGGATAACTGCAAAATGGAATGAGATACATGGATGAAATTTGGCATGTGGTCATTACACCAAAATTGTAGATCTGTATTAACATTTGGGCCAAATCCATTAACTGGGAGATGTACTTTACCTGAACACATACTCAATTTTTTTTAAATTCATATAGCTGTAGAGTCTGATTTATTCAATTTTTCATTTATAGTAATTGTTCAATATATTATTAATTTGACTTGATTTTTTGTTGATGGTTCTTTAATGTATGTAATATAAAAATATAATCAATGTCTTGTGGTTTACTCCTCAAATATCCATCCCCATATATGAGTATACGAGAAAGTTGAGGGGAGACTACTTCTGATTATTTAAGTCTCACAATCGACATGATATTGGTTACCTTTACAACTTTAAGAAAAAATCAACTAGCAATATAAAATAAACTTCATTACTGTAAAAGTGTTCTGGCATTGCTCATTAATTTTCTGCATTCATTGCTGATTGCCAACATGTGCTTGTAATAACAAAATGCAAAGCCACCTGGCTGATCATTAGTCAGACTCCACCCATACCTCCTTCCTGGTGCTTTTCTGCAGAGCAAATGGCAAAATGCACATTTGAGGGTTATCTGTAATCAGGCCTGTGCATGTATTTTCTTAAAGCTCTCAGTCTTTTCATTTTAACATTACAGCACTGTAATGTCCCTAAACTCCTTGGATGATTGACGTCAATCAGTCAAAGGTATGTTTGGCTCAGCTACCAGAAGTTTCTCAAAGTTTCAGAAAAGTTAAACACTTCTGTTAAACATCTGGTAAATTGTCAGGCTCTTGTAATAAAAAAAAGGTTTTATGTTGAAATACTTCATTCATGGCTATTATCCAAGGAAAACATAAAGTAGAATAGAACAAGGAAAATCAACAGACATAGTAGCATGCAAATTTGTCTGCTTCATTCCAGCATGTTTATTCAAATAGAAAGATGAGAATCACTGATACTCCACTGATTGAAATTTTACTTGTCTGTGTTCCACTGAAAATCCATTTACAAATGTAAATGAAGGAGAATATTTGCACCAGATTTTCATGATTTTAAAAATAGGAAAATACAAATGGGATAGTTAATACAGTAAACACAAACCAACAGAATAACCCACAAATATATCCTCTGCAGAGGCATTTAGCTCTGGGACAGCCAAGCTGCTCCCACCACACACCACACTGCTGTTCATCTGCTCAGTGACTAATTACAGAATGTTCCTGTTTCGAGTGTCTCTCATTCTTGCACAGACTGGCCCTCTACAGGCCCTTTTAAGTTTACTACTGAGATGATTTGACACATCATGGCCATCTATGGTTGCTCCCAAGATGTCCTCTCTCACCCCCAGCTCTACTGTTTGGAGCTGCTTATATCTTGAGTACCTTTCCATTAAGGTCATAATATTTTCACGCTTGCTATTACTGCAGTTGGTTTTATTGCCACATATACAGGGTACACTGCAATTCTTACTTCCATGTGCTAATCAACATACCTACACCATGATTAGTGAGTTTAACTACTTTACCTTGAATCTTTTGTCCTCCCCACCTGAACAATCTCAGAACACAGTTTACAAAGTATCTGAAATAAGCCAAGCGTTGCCACAATTAATTCAAGATTATTGTAAGTAGATTATGCATTTAATGTACTATGATGTGTTTGAGCAGTGCTGACAAATGCACAAGGACAAGAGGCTTCCTACTCAAGCCTGGCTTAAGAGTGTTGGGACAGAACTGT
The DNA here is from genome assembly GCF_016835505.1 of Polypterus senegalus. NCBI lineage: Eukaryota > Metazoa > Chordata > Cladistia > Polypteriformes > Polypteridae > Polypterus > Polypterus senegalus. The sequence goes on from NW_024379756.1 coordinate 16,240, forward strand.
TGTTGAATTTAGAAAAGTGCAATATTCCTACAGAAATCAGGTGAGAATGATGAAGGTCTCCTTTTCCCATAAATTCCACTTGGAGTACAACCGCAGCCGCTCTCTCACTGTGTAATTACCCACTTTATCCACTCATTGCTCTTCATCTGAACCAGAGGGACACCAATTTGCTGAAATCAAGACTTCCTGCTCTGTTACAGGATTACACTTTCTAAAGTGTTGATTGCAATGTGAGACAGGGTCTGTGAAGCTAGTATGCTAGTTAGTTTGCACGGTGATGCTGAGATCTGGAATCTTATATTTGTAATGTTCTCATTCTCATCAATCCTCAGTATCTGAGGATTTTTATTATTGCTATTTATTATTTTAGAACAGTAGTTTGTGCAAGGTTTAAAGAGAGCGTTTGTATATTTTTTGACACGCTCTGTCCATGCAATTTGAAAGACATGTAGCTTTGTTGTTCTCCATCTGCGCTCCAGTTTTCGACACTCTAATTTAAGAGCTCGAGTGTTTTCATTAAACCAGGGAGAGTTTCTATGTGCTTTGATCACTTTTGTTTTAAGGGGAGCCACTGTGTCCAGAGCATCTCTCAAGGTCACATTATAATGTGATGTAAGCTGATCTAAATTGTTTTCCTCGTTTACATTTGATGTTAACTGATCTAAATGGTTTTCCACAATTACACTTGACTTACTCAAAGTATATATAAATTTTAAAGCAGAATTACATTCTAGATGTCACACTTTTTTTTTTTTAATCTGTGAGTGTGTTGGTAAAGGCAGCACTAAATACGCTGCAATACAATTTATTTTTGTATAGCCCAAAATCAAAATGCCGCAATGGGCTTTAACTCTTTTAGGGCGGGTGTCGACTTTTGTCGACAGGAGGGGCTGAGGGCAGATGTCGACAAAAGTCTACATCCAGGGATAGAGGGCGACAATCAGCTGTTAATGGCGACAAAACTCATTGTCACATCACAGGCATTCCCTCTCTGCTTGGAGGACTGTTAATCTCATTGGCTCAGCAACTAATCCTTGCGTGTGCGCGAGTTGCGATATGTAAACAAATAGAAACAAAGGCAAGATGGCATCAACATCTAATGCGGGAGCGAAGCAAGTTCAAAAAAGAAAATAATTGGCCAAAGAAACTTTGCGCAATATCGCGGAGTCGGACTCTGATTTGTCAGATTCCGATTTCTTTGATTTTGATCAGGAGATCGAGGAAGAAATTGTGGAGCAGGCATCAGCCGATCGGAGACCAGCCGATGCCACCGCAGCTGCTCGGCTGCCAGCTGAGCGCATTCGCGCTGTCGGTGCACCTACGGCAAGGTTCGCTTGGGAGGAATACCCAGAAATTGATCCTTGGGAGCCGAACAAAAAGGCACGGCTTGCTGCTGGACACAACCGATTACACGCCGCTGGACTATTTCAGGCTGTTTTTTCCTGAGGCAGTTTTTCAACTGATAGCTGATGAGACGAACAGGTAGGCATAGCAATTTTTTGAATCGTGGGACGCGCTTGCTCCGCATTCTCGTTTTTCGAAGTGGAAACCCACAACCAAAGACGAGATCAAGGGTTTTGTGGCATTGCAGATAGAGATGGGACTGGACTGGTGATATAATTTCAGGGAGCACTGGTCCAAACGTACTTTGTCACCTGGCGGCTTTGGACAGGTTATGCCCCGTGATAGGTACGTGCTGCTGCAAAGCTTCATTCACTTTTGTGATAACAAGAAGCAAATCCCAAGGGGTGAGCAGGGCTATAACCCCATGCATAAAGTTCAGCCCCTGCTTGACATGGTGGAGCCAATTTATAAACAATTTTATTAGCCTGGCCGTGATTTGTCTGTGGATGAGTCCATAATAAAATATAAGGGACGGCTTTTTTTCTGCCAATATATGCCAGATAAGCCCATCAAGTATGGCATCAAGGATTTTGTATTGGCTGAAGCAGACACTGGTTTCTGCCTGAAAGTAATTACTTACACTGGTAAGCATTCTTTTCAAAGAGAGAACTGTCCTTTGACAACTCAGGTTGTGCTGGAGCTGCTTCAGGGCTATGAACATTTGGGACATGTTGTGTACATTTGGACAATTTTTATAGTTCACCAGAATTGTTCGTAGAGCTACAGAGCAGGGGAATTGGAGCTTGTGACACAGTGAGGGTGAACAGGAGACACAGGACTTTACAGTTGAAGCCAGAGAGGCTGAAAATGAAAAAAGGAGACAATCCTGTTTTCATGCGGGCAGATAACTTGGTGGAATTGACATGGCATGATGTCAAACGGGTGACTTGTATTACTACAGTTCACAACCACAATTTGTGTGAGAAGGTAATTCGTTCTAAGGGAAACCCAGAAGGTAGGAAGCTGGACAAGCCTGTTGCACTTGAAGAGTACAATTGTAAAATGGCTGGAGTTGATCAACTGGATCAGATGCTGGGGTCATATGCTTACGGCCATAAGTCCACCAAGTGGTACCACACTGTGTACCATCGCATCCGTGAGATTGCACTTACAAATGGATATATATTATTCAAGCAGGCAAACAGTGACAGTACTATGACTGCGGCAGATTTCCGCAAGAAGGTGGTGGACAACTTGCTGGCAGAATATGTTGGAGTGCCTTTGGCAAAGCGAGGAAGGCCATCACAAAGAGCAGTGCCAGGCAGGCTGACCGAGCGCCACTTTCCTGCAACTTATGAGGACAAAAAGTACAAGCCTGACTGTGTTGTGTGCAGCAACAGACTATTGAAAAAGAGGCACCAGTGCAACACGTAGTGTAAGCAGTGCACGTGGCAATGCACGCAATTGGATGCTTTAAGCGTTACCACACTTTGCAGGACTTTGCTTTGTGAAATTTACAATATGTGAAATAATAATATGTTACATTATATAGTATGCAGGCTCATACAAAATGCAAAACAGTTATGTTGTTCAAAAATAAATATTTTTTGTTTCTTTGATAAGTTAAACAATTGTTTTGTGTTTTTTTTTTGTAAAAAAAAAAAGGTTTTTAGAAAAATATTCAGCCCATGGGAGAAAAGAAAAAAAAATGCCCTAAAAGAGCTAACAGGCCCTGCCTCTTTACAGCCCCCTAGCCTTGACTCTCTAAGACGACAAGAAAAAAAACCCTTGTAGGGAAAAAATGGAAGAAACCTTGGGAAAGGCAGATCAAAGAGAGACCCCTTTACAGGTAGGTTGGGCGTGCATTGGGTGACAAAAAGGGGGGTCAATACAATACAATACAAAAAAGAAATAAAAATTTAAGAACTACAGAGCAGAATTTTACAGACGATGATATCACATAATATGATTTGGATTTGTTTAGAGTTTTGGAGACTTCATTCATCAAGCTGCCTTCCCCATTTGGTCGTTCCACAGCTGAAATAGCACTAATCAAACGTAGTAAAGTAGTTTTTGGAAATAACTTCATTTAATGGAGTAATATTAAAATTATTGAATTTCAACTTTACAAGTTATAACGAAATCTAATGTGTGGTTATGAGTATGATTTG
>NW_024379757.1:0-36968 GCF_016835505.1 Polypterus senegalus
GGTTAACTGGCGTTTAGGCGAGCTTTGAAAGCGGACTCCCTATGAATTTACAAGAACTCCGTTTGGTCTTCACGGGGCACCTCTAACCTTTTTCAGCATTAAATTTGGGATGGATCAGATCCTCGTCCTCCTCTGAATATGCTGGGGCATATCTTGGCGATTCGTGATTTTTAGCAATGATTGGAAACACCTTGGGGGCCCTTCAAGCCGTTCTTGAAAACTTGAACAGCTGGCCTTCTGCAAACCCCTAAGAAATGTAAACTAGGCATGTCGGACTCATTATTTAGGCTTCTATGGGCAAGGGTTTACTTAGGCCAATTAAGGAAAATAAAAAGAAATGCTTGTTCGGACCTGGAGACACAGAAACAGAATCAGCGCCTTTCTGGGATTTCGCTGGTTCTACAGAAAATTCATTCCCAAATTTTGCACATAGGCTGCTCCTCTTACAGAACTTACTAGAGGCAAAAAAAAACCGACCTGTCCTGTGGACAGAAAATTCGAACATTCTTTCAACGATTTAAAAAAGCATTGTCTTCTTACCCGGTTCTAAGGAACCGGTTCTAAAGATTTTATCTTGCAAACAGGCCAAGTGCATTTGGTGTGGAAGCAGTCCTGTCACAAATTTTTGATGGAGAAGAACATCAATCAAAATATTTGGTAAAAATTTTTCCCTAGGGCATATTATTCTACAATTGAGAAAAAATGCTTGGCAATTAAAGTGGGCTGTGGGCTTGCTTTTACTTGTGGGGAGAAACTTCACTTTGGTAACTGTCATGCTCCCCCAGTGGTTGTACCGACAAAAAGATACAAACTGGGGTCTAATGAGATGGTTTCTGGGTTTACAACCTTACAGTTTCTGATAAGCACCGACCAGGTTCTGAACACGTCACCCGGCAATGTATTATCCGACTAAATGAACCCTTTAGTACGAGGTAGCGTTCTAGGAATGTGAATAAAGCTGAGGGAGGTGTGAGCTGGAGGCTGTCGCACCCCAAATAGAGACCAGGCGCCCTGGGAAAAACCCCAAACCCTGAAACACTGACTAAAATTGCTCCTTTTCCTTGCACTATACTGGGGTAATACAAACCTCAGCGGTACTCCGCCGACTTATAAACCTTACATGGCGCCTGTCGGTTTGGAATTGATTGTTTGCTTTTTTCTCTCTGCTCTAGGGGAAATGTTATATCTGACTTGTCATGGAACCGTTTAAGCTCATTGTTTCTTGGTGTCTGAATAAAAATCCTTCTTTTTTCTGACCTTCTGTGTCTCTGTGCAAATCTGTGCCCAAGCGACAATATATATATATAAAATATATATATATATATATATATAGATAATAATAGCTACATTTCCAGAAATATTTTTTGTTAACTATATTTAGATAGAATTCTAAGCCTGAGAAATTCTTGGAGTTAACCCAAGAGGTTAAGGGTTCAAGGGCGCCTTTTATGGGTTGGAATGGGGAGGAGCTGTTCTAAGCAGGTTTCATTAACTTGGAATCTTTCTACAAAATGCCTGGGCAGCAACTATACAAGAAGGCTAGGTATCATCTCACTAATTTTACTTACTCTCCCACAACTAAACCACACTTTAATAAAGGCATCTGGTTTCTGTCCTCTTCAGTTGTCTCATTGCTGTAGTACTTTTTTTAAAACTGCTCAGCACCTAATCTTTTACTTCCTGCTACACTGGTTAACTAATCAGCATTTGGTCATCAATGTTTACAGGTAAAATGGCTCTTATTCACCACTGTGTGGCTCCTTTCTGAAACCACAATGTAGGTTGTTGATGGATAATTAAATATTTTGAAACACGCATTCAGAATAATTCTGTGTGTAAAGCAGTGAATGTGAAGTAACAGCTATCCCTTTTTCCATCCCCTACACGAGTCCCAGAACATTCATGGTATGAACACTGAGCCTCACCACCTGAGTCCATTATGGGCTTATTGTAGTCTTACAAATTGTTCCAAGCCCTGGAGAAAGTCACTGAAAGATATAGATTGCAAATACTACCAGTCAAAATTGGTGCAACTTCGGTGGAACTGGTTTGGTTTTAGCCCGTCAGATACCCAACAAAGCATAATTTTTGTAGAACATGCAAGCGCGTCGTGGCGAAGGGGGGAAGCAGCAAACCTATTTCATCATTTTGAAGCAGAAGCACTTGTTGGAGTACAACAAAGCTGTTAAAAGCACGTGAAGAGGCATCCGCTTCAACTAGCGTGTGTGAGAGACCAAAGAAGCTGACTCAACAAACAATGGTAGCTTTAAATAGCTGCATGCCTTATGACAAAAGTAGCGCTGGGGACGAACTAATGCAGGGGGCGCATTGTTTAGGGGATATGATGCCCATTCAGGTGTGGAAAGAAGGTTTCACAAAGATGCTTAAAAGTTTGATCCACGCTACAAGCTGCCCACCAGAAATACTTCTCTAAAGCCACCTTGCCTGCTTTATATGAAGAGGTCCGTGCTGAGGTGTCAAATGCATTATCTTGTGGAGTTTTTGCGTCCACCACAGACATGTGGTCAAGCCCAACATCAGACCCCCACATGAGCCTCACAATACACTACGTGGACAAAGACTGGGCTACAAAACAAGTGCCTTGAAACAATCCCCAAGAGGACCATACGGGGAAAACTAGCCAAAGGCTTAAAAGAGTTCCTCAGCTGAGGAATTTTCAGGACAAAAACACATGTGTGTGACGACCGACAATGGGCCAGCGTTGTGAAAGCCATCGCACTCAACAACTGGACCAAATTTTCACTTCGGACATTGCCTGCACATTGCAATAGGCAGAAGTTAATTATAACGTAGTGTTCTCTAAGCGTCTTTTGGCGGGCGTGGCTCCTGGGGGTGGCTCACGAGTGGGAACTCATGGTGTGAGCCTACCACAGTTGAGTTATTTTTTAACAGCAGGGGCAATTACTTTTTCACAGGGCCATGTAGGTTTGGATTTTTCTCTAAATAATAAAAACCATCATTTAAAACTGCATTTTATGTTTACTTGTGTTATATTTATTCTGTGATTAAATGGTTTGATGATCAGAAACATTTGTGTGGCGATAAACATGCAAAAGAATAAGGAAATCAGGAAGGGGCAAATAGTTTTCACCACACCACTGTATGTTGCAAAGCAGCTCTTTTTAAGTTTTATTATACATGTGGTTATGTGCTTAGGATAGGTCAGCCATTTCCACTGGAAGTACCTTTTGAATTAAACTATCCTTAGGAATTTGCATTTGCCACTTTTAAATTTTTCTATAGCTTTATGCACATAAAAACAGCTACCTTGTTTAAGTGAAGAAATAAATTAAAGGTTTTTGCACTAATAAGTTGTGGGTTGTAAAAGTATTTTTGTCTCAACGTCAATCATATAAATCGATGCATTGATAAATATTTTTGGTCATGCCCTGCCCTACCAGTTATAGTTATAAACTAATTAATTTTAAGATTTTAAATCTTTCTTGAGCCACAAAATAAATGTTTCAAAACAGATAAAAATGCAAAAATGCAATACTTGCATTACTGACAACAGTAATCCAATTTCAAAAATCAAATGAGGAACAATTTACTCTTCCAATAGCAAGTGGAGTCATTATTATACAAAATTAACCATACAAATCAGAAAGAATTCTGCATAACACATTAATTACCGACAACTAACTTTCTACACACCACTTATACAGACAAAATGGTCATTATAGAGTATAAGAGCAGAATGTCAAAATATCCTAAATATCCAGCGATGGTAAAATGGAGATATTGCTGGTGCACAGCTGCCTATATAGGGCTTCCACGTATTAAATGGCAAGTATTGATATGTAATCAGGAAGTGTGTGATGTAAAATCACAATATAAAGTGATAAAGGTTGTAGCCAGAAAAAGGCAATTGGTGTCAAGCCCATAGAATTTTATTAATACAATGTCACACTTTTATTTTTTAACAATACTGCAACATTCAAGAAATTGCTTTGTGCACATGCATATTCTCTAAGTGAGAATGGCCTGGTTATCAGTAGGATGTAAAATCCAGAAATTTGGTAAATGTGTTGCTAAAAAATTTGGAAATGTATGTAGTCATTAACATAATCTGGAAATAATAAACCTGCCTCCAACTTCATGAGTCAAAACTGGAATTTTCAATAGCGCATGTGCCAGGTCAGCATCTGTGTAAAGGCCACCGCGGCTGTAACAGTGATCTGGGCAGTAGCTCTCATGACAGGGAATGCTCTTGCCTATTTAGTCATTCTTTTATTCTTATAAAGTGGGTATAGAAATCACTCCCTTCAAAATATTCACATTTTTGTTGCTTGCAGCCTGAAATGATGACACACACAAAAATATTTCTCATGTATTTACTCAAACGCTTAACAGCCAAATGAAAAATACAATAGCAACAGTTAAAAATCACTGAAATGGTTAAGGATCCACTTTCCTGTCGGTACTTTGTAGAACATTTTAATTATAGCCATGAGTCTGTTGGGTACTTCTCAATCAACTTTGCACATCAGACTCAGCAGTATTTGCCCAGTCTTCTTTATAAAATTGTTCAGGATTCACAAAATTAGATGGTAGCCATTGAGGTGGACTGTAATCTTCAAATCATTCCTGATTTTCAATAAGAGTTTAAGTCTGGGATCTGACTAGGACATGCGAAAATTCCTTTTCTCCATAAGCACCTGTCTGCCAGGTCTTGTCAGCATTGAACCTTCTTCCACTGATAACTTTTTGACTGCAGGTTTTCCTCAAGAATTGGACATTATATTGGCCATCCATTTTCCTTTATCTTGAAGTGCCCCATTCTCTGGCTTACCTTGGATACTACTATCTCCATGTGTTTTACTGTGGTGGGTTGTTCTTTGGATAGTAAGTTGTATTGGCTTTCCATCAGATACACACACTGTTGTTTGGCGGAGGACCAAATAGTTTGAGTCTAATCATCTGACCAAGCACTTAATTCATTTTGGCCTCTGAATTTTTCAAAGATTGCATTCTGGCAAAGCTCGATTGAGATTTAATGTTGCCTTTCTTGAACAGTGCCTTCTACTTGCAGCCCCCTCCTTATAAGCCCCATTTATGGAGCATTTTGTGATATTGTTACATGCAAAGCGCCATCCACTCCACAAATTCCTGTAACCTCTTCAAAAGTTGGTATAGATGTCTTTAGAAATTCCCTGAACAGGTTCCTCCTCACTCTTCCATCCAGTTTGGAGGACAGCCTGATCTGGGAAGAGTACTACTAGTACAAAATACTTTCCACTTCTTGATTATAGACTTTACTGTGCTCCAAAGTTTGATGTTTTTATACATCTATGACATCCCGCTTCATCCCAGAGATTTTTTGACAGTGCCTTGCCTCCTTAGTTGTTTGCTTCCAGATGCACTTCAGCACTGGATGCTCTAGGAGACTCTTGTTTGCCATGAACATTGATGTGTACAATGGAGAAGGTGATTAATCCTTCTGATTAAGTTCACAAATCATCTAAGAAATGTTTTTTTTTTAACCGTTGCTATTCTATCTTTTACTTAGTTGTATAAGTTGCTTTTGAGTAAATACAAGTAGAAAAATATTTTTGTGTCTTCATTTCATGCTGAATATTATGTTGAAGAGGGTGATTCTTTTCTACCACCAACTGTAGTCAGCTAATGTTTAAACATTTGGAGTTGAGTTGGGTTTCAAATGGGCTTTCTCATGTTTGCTATTAGGATACCGTTCACTGTGTTCCCTTCCCTTGGCTCTGTGCCATAAGCACATCCACATCCGAGACATAATAAAGTACTATGAGCAGTCTGTAGCTGTGGGTACTGATTCTGTCCATTCATTTATTTTGTGGCCTTTCTGTCTAATAGCAAGTTGTGAAAAATGGAATAAAAGTAAAGCAGGAATTTTAACTCTGTTTCAGGTTAGCTCTTAAATTAGACATGACCTATTTGCAAAAGAATGCGCCTACGTTTATACTAGTGTGCTTGCAACAATTATACTAGCGCAAAGTGATGTGGTGACATGTTTAAGGGGAGGGCTAGACATGCAAATATTATCTGTTCCAACACAGTTTGGGGAGAAGAAAACACACATTCATCAAAATGTCTATAGACAAATATACTGTGTCTATTTAATAAAGGAAAAGCTTACAAAATGATGAAAAATAATTACACAAAAGATGGATATTGACTGCTAATTAAATCATTTTACAAAATAATCAAACTCATTAAGCCAACCAGCCCTCATAATGTATAGCTTCTCCTTGGTACCTAAACCCCACATCTCAGGTACACAACAACAAAGCCTTTTTGTTTAATCAAGGCAAGTTATTCCTCATTGAAACATTCAAAAAGTGCCATTCTAAAGAGAATACCAGAACAATGATATATTTTGAGCCCAAGCACCAATCTGGGAATGACAGACAAGACTTTTTCTCTGCTGAGAACTCTACACACACCATGAAATGAGGACTCTTCTCTGTGCAAGAAAACATTTCAAGCAGTAATGAACTAAGGAACTTGAAAAACAATGCGAATATTGTGACTGCTGTCATATTAAGTCAATAAAAATATAAAAGTGCACATTCAAATTTAACCACTAAGTACATGAAAACTTAAGATAATCAGACAAAAAGTACAACCTGGCTATTGGATGCCTGCACTAAGACAGCTGTGTGACTCTGTCATCACTCAGGTTGGGTTAAAGAGAGAGAGAAAGCACAACCAAACATCATCTCTTTTAGGTCTAATTTTCTTATATGCACCAATATAAAGTGCCACTAGCCTACTTCTTCTTTTCGGCTTTGCTCTGAGGGGTTGCCACAGCCGGATTTTCTTCCATCTCGTCCCATCCTCTGCATCTTGCTCTGTTACACCTACCATCTCAACTCCTCTCACACCCATCCATAAACCTTCTCTTAGGCCATCCTCTTTTCCACTTGCTGGGCAGATCTTTCCTTAGCATCCTTCTCCCAATATATCCAACATATATACACATATGTCCAAACCAATGCAAGCTTCGCTTCTCTGATTTTGAGTTAACCCTCTAACACTTTCATTTCTAATCTAGTCCATCCTAAATCACACAATGCAAATCTTAACATCTTTATCTCTACCTGCCAGCTCTGTCTCCTGCTTTTGGTCAGTGCCACTGTCTCTAACTGATATAACATAGTTGTTCACTACCGTCTGTAGGCCTTCCTTTCCTCTTGCTGATGCCATCTGTCATAAATCACTCCTGACACTCTTCTCCAACCTTCATTTCCACCCAGCCTGCACTCTCTTTTTCACCTCTCTTCACAATCCCTGTTACTCTGAATTGTTGATCCCAATTATTTAAACACACACATCCACCTTCTGTCTACTCCCTGCATCCTCACCATTCCTCTGACCTCTCTCTTTCACACACACACATGTATTCATCTTGTTCCTATGACCTTCATTCCTCTCCTCTCTAAAGCAAACATCAACTCTCCAGGGTCTCCTCGACCTACTCTCCCTGCTCTACTTCCACAGATCTCACAATGTCATCCAGCAAACATCACTGTAGTCAATAAGGTTCCTGTCTAATATCGTCTGTCAACCTGTCAGTCCACCACTGCAAATTAACAAGGGCTCCAGGCCGAACCCTGTTGCAATTCCATCTCCATCATTAAATGCATCTGTGACTCTTCTGCAGTTTCACCACTGTCACACTTCCTCTCGCGCATCCTGTACAGCTCTTTTTGCCTTCTCTGCCATTTCAACTTCCACGCCTGATACCACAACTCACTCATGAGGCATCCTGTCATATACTTTCTCCAGGTCTAAGACACAATGCAACTCCTTCTAGGCTTCTCTATACTTCTCCATCAACACCTCAGAGCAAACATTGCATCTGTGGTGCTCTTCCCCTGTGAAACCATGCTGCTGCTCACTAATCATTACCTCCCTTAGCTTACCTTCTACTATTCTTTTGCCTTATACTTTGTGACTCATCGATTTTATCGCCCTGTAGTTACTACAGCTCTGCATCCTTGTTCTTAAACATCAGTACCAGTACACTACTTCTCCACTCTCAGACATCCTCACACTTTCCAACTCCACTGCCATCTATAAACACCTCCACAATACTTCCTGGTATATCATCTGGACCAACGGTTTCCATTCTTTATCCTTTTTGTATTATTTCCTCCTTGCTAATCCTTTTTGCACTTCCTGATTCTCATCATTGATTATGTGAATTTCCCCTTGGGATTAATAAAGTATCTATCTATCATCTTCACTATCTCCACATCAATCCAACCTTCTCTCTCTCTCATTCTCTTCGTCCATCAACCTCTCAGAATTACTCTTTTCCATATGCTAAACACACCCTCCTCACTTGTGAGTATGTTTCCATCTTTTATCCTTTGTCACTCTAACAGATGCTGGCATCTTTCCAGCTCAGTCCCTCTGTCTAGACAATCAGTACAGGTACATATCTCCCCTCCTTGTTTCTCCAGCCTCTCCTTCTGCAATTCATTATCGCCTTTTTTCTTTGTATATTACCTCTCTCTTCTCCTTGTACCTTATCTCCTTGTACTCATAAACTTTCTGCATCTCTGTGACTATCTCACTTCTTACGCCACCCTCTTCATCTATATACTCTGTACCTTGCTTCCCATTCCACCACCAGGTTTCCTTCTCCTCTTTCCTCTGTATGTCTCCAGATGTCACACGCCACACCATGGCTTCTTGCTATCCTCTTACTACTTCTGCTGCAGTTGCCCAGCTGTCAGCAACTCTTCCTGCCACCCAGTGTCCTCTTACCTACTCCCTAAACTCAGCCTTGCAGTCTTCCTTTTTCAATTTCACCATTTAATCTTTTCTGCCCTTCCTCTCCTCTCTTCTTCTTGATCTCCAAACTCATCCTACAGACCACCATCCTGTGCTTAACTACACTTTCTTCTCACCTCCAAAACACTCTTAATGATACTGCTCCTTTAAAATAACACCTACCTTCCTCCTATCCACACCATGATAGAATAATTCAAGTCACCTTTGATCCAGCTGGCCTTACTCCCCTTCCATTTTGTCACTTGCACACACAATATATCTGACCTTCTTTCTCTCTCCATCACCTTCGGCTAAGTCTCTTTCCTTACCAATCATATACTGCTAACATTTTAAAGTTTTCTACCTTCCAATTCCTCACTTTACCTTCCTCCTGTCCTTCTGCCTCCGGACCGTCTCCCCTCTTCTTCTCCTTCTTGACCAACAGTAGCCCAATGTCTGCCAGCACACTGCCAGGCTAACAGTACTGATGGCAGCCATTGTCAACCGGGCCCTAGAGCGTTCAGTATGGAAATTTGTCGTTGTCATATATTGATCTGGCAAGGTACACGGATGGTCTGCCATTCCTGGCGTATTAACCCCTCCCATTTTATTTGAGCATGGGGACCCGGCATGAAGAAACACATTGGTTTTGTATCATCTGGCTGGAGTTGCCACTATCCTACTAATATGCCTAAAAACAGAATTAAACTTATAATGGTTAAAAGCAGCATGCTCTCACTGACATAGCTTATTAAAGTAACATTAAACACTGCTTATTGTGCTCAGTATACTGTGTTCTGAATCTCCCTAAAGGTTTGACACATCTCTTCTTGGTGTATTCAGTATTTATACATCATTCTCTTCCTTATCCGGTGGTCATGGGGAGACAGCTTGAGCGAGATGTAGTTCCCTCTCCCGCGAGAGATCCCGAGGGCAGCATTCTCAGGCCAGCAGGGAGACATAGTCCTCCAGCGTGTGGGTCCCAGGGCCTCTCGGTTGGATATTGCCCGGAACGCCTGCCTCACCAGGAGGCGTCCAGAGCATCCTGATCAGATGCTAACAACAACAACATTTATTTATAAATAAATAAATATATTTATAGTTTCATACAAAAAGTAGCTCAAAGTGCTTTTACTTAATGAAGAATAGAAAATAAAGACACGGTAAAAATAAGTCAACATTAATTAACATAGAATAAGAGTAAGGTCAATGGCCAGGGGTGGACAGATAAAACAAAAAAAAAACTCAGGCGGCTGGAGAAAAAATAAAATCTGTGAGGATTCCAGACCATTAGACATCAGTCCCCTCTGCCCCTCAAGCCACCTCATCTAACTCCTCTGGAGTGGCAGAGGAGCAGTGGGTCTACTCTGAAACCTCCTGGATGACTGAGCTTTTCACCCTAACAGGGAAAGCCCAGGCACCCTCTGGAGAAGCATTACAGCCGCTGATCGTGCTTCGGTCTACCCGCTTAGCTCATGACCGCGGGCGGGGGTGAGGCGTCGACTAATGAATTGAGAGCTTTGCCGGCTCATCCTTTTTCACCATGACAGACCTGATGCAGAGCCTGCGACACTGAAGGCCCTCATCACTGCGGACGCTGCACGCAGTCCGACATCTGTATCTCATTCCATTCTTCCCTCTCTTGTAAACAGGTCCCCGAGATTCCAGTCCCCAGCTCTTTAAAGCACATTTTCCCTGTTAGCTCATTGATTGCTGTCCTGTGTTACTCTAAAGGTGTCAGTGTGGGAGAAGCATCTGTGTATTTATATAATGTCATTGGATCATGAGATGAGGGAGGACAGGAGGGGTTCTAACCTTGCTTAGATGTGTCTGTTGCAGGTCCACTTTACACAGAAAACAAGATAATCTACATACTAATAGTAATGTGAGTAATTGATTTTGTTTCTCACTTTAAGCCCTGGGAGTGCCCCAATCTCAGCTGTTAATGGGTTCAGGTGATTGTGACCTCAAGGAGCTGTCTGATAAGTGTTCAAAATATTTATCTAAAATGATGTTAATTTAACAGTGCATCCCAAAACATATGGCTCTATAACTGATTAAAGTGAACTGCAATGTTCACAGGTTGAATCTTGACCTGGATAGATTTGGGCAATTATGTAAACAAGATAAATGTGCTTGATAAAAATTTTGGGTTGAATGACTGAGTGTTTACCCGTGTATATAGACTACAGTGGTTCATCATTTGAGAGATAGCTGGAGCTCTGTTAGCAGTGTTATTCTTTTTTCTTTTTAACTATCAATGCTAAGGTATCCTGTGTTGCCTCATCCTGAAAGAGTTTAATTTACATTATACACAAGTATAAATAGCGGCATGTGTGTGGTGTTATGGGTCACAGCTCTCTTGGTAGCTGTTTAGTTAAATAAATAATCGCCCGTGCTTCGTGAAAGCTGTGAGAGGGCGTGGTATTATAGCGGATCTCAGGTTGATCTGCGATTGTGGGCGTTCTCACTAAGTGCACAGGTGAGGGACTGCCCTTGTCGATGTGTCCCTGGGGCTGTAACTGCGCTGCAGCTGTATGGCTCATCTAATATATATAAACCCGCGATGCGGTTAGAAGAGAAAATGGAAAGAGAGAAAAGAGAAGGAAACAGCGGCAGTGCAGGGAAGCAGGAAGTGAACAGCGGCAAGTGATCGATTTTGGGAGAAGCGGGCGAGAGCAGACTTCGCGGCAGCTGAGCGAGCAGCCTGGGTGTTGTGTAACACCTGGGAGAAGTTGGCAATTGTGGTCGCCCCGCAGGATTTGCTTTGGGCGTGGCCAATCGGATGACTCTGCTTGGAGCCAAGAGGCAGCGGGAGTCGGGACTTGGGACGTGGTGTCCCCCTGCGTGTGAGCCTTGTGGTGGTGGAATTCCAAGTCATTGGCTGGAGGAGCCAACACAGACCAAGGATAGAGTGAGGCAATCAAACAGAAGCAGGTACAAAGAGGTCAGCTGCATGTTGGGGGACTCCCCTATTGAGAGAATCCAGATGGGAAGATTGTTGCACCAGATTTATAAGGACAAATTTCGCGTGGTTTAACCTCGTTGCTTTAAAGGTTTTTTCTGTTGATCTTAACACCTCCATGTTTCTTTGCCTGGATTATTTATTGGATGAAGATTTTGAACCACTGCACTATACTTTGAACACTGTTTTGTTGACTATTTTATAATAAAGCACTTTCCTTCATCCCCTTGCTATGTTGTTGCCTCCTGTTGTTTTAGCTCGCCGGTAACGTACCCGACAGTGTTGGGTTAAGGGCTCCCCTAACAGTGGGAGCCCTGGGCATGGAGCTGAACCTGCATTGTCACAGAACAGCAAACAAAGGGCTCAGAAACAAAAGTAAAGAATAAGGCAACTAAAGTACCATCAGGCTAAACCAGCTTCAAGCTCTGGGATGACCTGCAGACACCTGACCACAAACAGATGAGAAGGACCTAATGTGGCAGCATAACACCAGCCAAGAGCCGAAAATGGGAGATAGCTGCAGGCAGGAAAAAATTGTTGATTCAGAAGGATTATTGGCCTTTTATCCCCACTGTCAACTACAACTAATACCCCCCCTTCCAGTGTAAGTCAGCAATGTCTACACCAACTGAAGCACACTGTATATCGAACTATGAGGAAATGATTGCCTCTTGGGACATAAATGATACTTATAAAGAAATAAATGACCTAAACAAGAAAATGAGAAACATAGCATCAGGATATAAGAACCTTGGGATACATTTAAGTACAAGTTTACTGTAACCTTTACAGAAATTCTAGAAAAATTGATTAAAAAATACAGGAAATACAAGTAGATTTAGAGTAAAAATTAGACTACTTGCCCGCTCAAGCTTCAGTGTTGGCCACATATTTTGCGACTCATATTGAAATAGGTGAACAATGGAGCATTCACCACTGATGAAAAAATAATGGATGTAAAAATCAGAATGCAAAGTGCTTTCGGGAAAAGCTGGCACCATTGCAAGACGGTATAGAAGGAACAACATCAGAATCAGCGGAGAGCCTCCCTGAAAAACCTTTGTAAGTCAAACGGTAAATCCATAGCTAAACTATTCACTGCAAATAACCAGGGACTTCAAATCTGACACTGAGATCTCAAGCCTACCGTATGTGGATGCATGCCTCACCAACTAATAAGACTGATTGTCATTTCAACAGACTACAGGTTAAAAGAAAACCCGTGTCTCTTCTCAGACTGAAAGAGAATTATTATATGCGAGATAACCACATTACGTATTTCTCTGGTCTCCCCTTAACAACTGCTAAGCATAACACATTCTAAAGCAGTAATAATAGTGTCTTGGGGCCAAAATCAGATACAGTCTATTATATCCTGCAAAACTAGAAAGTGGTTATTGAAGGTAAAATTTACATATTAGTTCTCTGGATGTGAAGCAGAAAAAGAGCTGGGAAGACTGATCTTGAAGCATTCTTTTGAAATATTATCACCGCAGTCATATTATTGTGTCCTAGCAATTACAAGATAGTTCTGTTCGGCAGCGGTCATTGTAATGCAACATTTGCGAAACTATACATTCTTGTTCCTTTTTATTTATTTAAGCGGTTATTATATTGGACTCTCTTTCTTGAATATATGTACATTTTGGCATCATATTTCAGTGTATTGTTTTTCACATTCTTCTAATTACCTCAGGTTGCTACATAAGTTTGCTTATAATATACCTGAGAGCTGCTAATTTATAAATCAACATGATATTTGTCATGCATTGTATTTAACTATACAATACTTTGTACACGGCAATACATCTGATATTAAAAGAAATTGTGCTTATTTTGTGAGTACACACACTTAAGTAAACTATGGGATCTGAAGAAATTAATATTTTTGAGAGTGTAGTAGTTTTTGCTAAAATACATTTTCTAGTAATGAACTGTGAAACTCTCAACTCTACTCACCCTTTTACAGTGCTTATATGGACTCACTGTGTTTGTTAGTTTGTGTGATGGGTACTCTTTGGTTTCTGTTTTGCTTTCCAGCTATTTCATCGCAGACGAAGACAGTACCTGCTGCTTCAAGGTAGGTCCTTGCTGTCATTAATTCCCCGGTTCATCTTGTTATATTGCTCTTAGTCATTTTGTTTCTAACCTTTGAAATTCAGGCGATCCTGGAAAACAAAAACTTCTCGCTCACAGGTACAAAATAGTTTTGGAATAAGTTTTAACCCAATCAAACCAACAAAATTCTGGTTAAAAATATTAGACAAGGCAAAGAAGTTTTACCACAGGAGCACAACGAAGAGATCAATGGTCAACATATAATTATTGAGTAGTGATACAAAACATAGGCTGTATCTGCACTGGCAAAATGCTGTTTGTCATCACGTGAAGAAATATTATATAAATTATTTACCTAAGCTGGTATTTTTACTTAAAATTGAAAAAGTACGATGAGATAGTTAATTGTTAAAAATATTAGACCTGACATTTCTGTGAAAACATTTTTTTAGAAACAGTGTTTTTATTCACCTTGTCAATACACACACCTGCTATTATTATGAATAGTATAGAAAATAATTGATCATGGTGATTAGTTATTCAGTCAAGTAATTTACAAATTATCAACTAATTCTAAGCAGACAGGAAGTTATCCGAGTTTACAAAACAAATGACAAAAATGAAAATATACAAGTTAAATAATGATTAAACAAAAATGTTTGTTAACATAAGAATAATAAGAAGAAAATATTTTTTGATAACTAATACGATAGTCCTGGTCTTCCCTTTATATTCAAGCATTGTAGCTCCAGATTAAAATGTTTAAAAATACTTTATTACTGTCTAGTATAACCTTTAACCTTTTCCATAAATCTATAATCATCCAGTGTAAAGTACTTCTGACATCTGCAAGAAACTGACTACTAATACATCGTCTGACTCTTATAGAAAGACAGGGAGAACTTTGTTGTTTTGAGCAATGGTATCAAACTTTTTTTCTGCATTTTTAAATGGTGCTGTCAGATTGTTGTGTAATATTGGTTAACGCCTTTGTGAGGCTGACCCTCTCTATAGGGAGAAGTCACACTTTGTTGATATGGGTGAGGTTTGTAACTTCACGGTGGGGAAGTCCACACTCAACTCTTCTGTGTTATTGACATTAACACTAGAATTACAAAGCCTACAAAGCAACATAAACTGGCCACCTTAAATTTGTTTGCACATCTGGCAAAACACTGGCGATTATAAATGTGTTGATAAGCACAAGCAGCATGCTATCCCATTCCCCCCCATTGCTGACAGAAGGTTAAAACCTGTCCCAGCTCAAGCCTTGTTTTATCAGGGGGTAAAGGGTACCCTGGAAACTCCTTAAATTGAATAATATACGTTATTGAAACACATGCATTTCATATAACTGTTCCATGTCTACAAAGATCTCGCAATATAGTATGGGATGACAGGAAATGCAAGAAAGTATTGTACATACCGAAAGACAAACTTTTTTCATGTTTTAGTACTAACGTCAAAATTTTGACATGAAGTATGTAATGAAGTCAAATAACACTACACAAAGGTACAAGTATAACAGAACAAGTGCTTTCATTCAAGACGCCTATCCGAACAAAAAGAAATCTGATTACTGTATTTTGTTGTAACAACTGTACGTAGTACAACGTGGAGCACTGCTGACTCTATTGAAAAGGTTGCGGGTTCGAGCCTTCCAGCGTCCCATAATAGCGTTTTAAGTAGTGAGCTGCTCTTATTGTTACTATTATACAATAAAAACATACACATTTTGATTTGAGTCTGTAACGGCGGTATAAATGTATGGTACTTGTACAGTTAGCTTTTTATTTATTAGTTTACTAATAATAATACTGAAATCAAGTCTCCAATGTGGAATGAGGAGCTGCTTTGTAGCCTTTTTTTGACATTTGTACACCAAGTCCAGCGTGTTGGTTCTCTGGAAAGTGGACTTTGGGTGGGTGTAACCAAACAGTTTTTTAAGTTTGCGTGATTGAAATCTCAACAAACACAAAAAACTGTCTGGATATTGATCTCTAGGTCATTGATGGCACTACAAAGCTGCTGGGACCTCCTGGGTGATGTTAACACCAGGAGAAATGTACACAGCCACTAGCAGAGTGGCAGTGAATTCCTGTGGCTGTAGTAAAAGGGTTGACCTTGACAATCAAATGTTCACCAGATATGATTGACAGGGTTGCCACTGAATTTTGCATTACTGCTGTCATTGTTGATACACACACCCACAGTTCTCCACCTGGTCTTACACAGAGCACCCTGCATTCTAATAGCACAAAGATGTTAGCCAGTCCCAGCTGGATTGTTACATCAGTCATTTTGTATTGGAGCCAGGTTTCGTCAAAACAACAACTCTTTAACATTTGATCTAACACTTCATGCTATTGTGTATAGTTGGAGCCATAGATAATCCAGTTAATTTTCCTGAGGAGGGCAAACAATAAGCAAGTTAAAAGCGATGGGATGGTCAGTCTGATGGGATGTCTTTTAGTCTCACCCACTAGACACCAGCCCTCTTAAACTAACTTCGCATCTCTCGCGCGCCACCGCTTCCTTTTATGTCAACAACAACAACATTATTTATATGGCATTTTCGCCCTGTCGTGGCTCAAAGTGCTTTACATGATGAAAGAAGAAATAAAGACAAGTAAAATTAGAATAAGACAACACTAATTAACATAGAATAAGAGTAGTCCGATGTACATGGAGGACAGAAAAAGAAACAAAAAAAAACTTCAGGCGACTGGAGAAAAAAGAGAAAATAATAAAATCTGTAGGGCTTCCAGGTCATAGAACCACTTGATCCCCTCTGGGCATTCTACCTAACATAAATTAAACAGTCCTCTTTCCTTTGTATGTAGGGTTCTCTTGGAAGGATTCTTAGGTCCAGCTCTACTGAACCATCAGAGATCTCCACAGCAGTCACAGACTGTGCAGCCTCTCTCTTTCAATATGGCTGGAAGTCTGTAATCTTCCCAAGCTTTTAAGATTGCACTTTATAGTCAACCATCTGAGTCTGATCATGCCCATGCTTGTATTAAGGCGTTCAGGACACTCAGGACAAACAGGACAAACATGACAAGTTTTTCCAGATCTTCAGAGCGCTGCTTCGTCTACGCTCACTGCCAGTGTCCTTCTGTGATGATTCCATCGAAATCTGAAAATATACCTCATAGCTGTGCTAACTTGATCTAAAAATTTAAGTAATCAACATGTGTGTGCAGACCTGATGAACTGAAATGACAAACCTTATCTGATTTGTGTACTGACTGTCAGTACATGTTTATTTTCTTTTCTGAAATGTGAGAAAGTAGGTGAAATGACACCCCTACGTTCTCCTGTATCAATCTATAGCTTCTAACGGTATAACACTCTACTTCCTAAATCATGAAATACTATTAACATTTATATTTTACAAAATCAAGTACACATTTGTTTTATAGGTTCTTTGATGTTGTGTAAATTGCCTACTTATATCTTTGCCTTGCTGTTTCATTTCTCCATGCACATCTGTTTAATTAGTCTGTTGATTCAGTGGGCCTTTCTTGAAATGATATTTACCAGCTTCTATCACACACCACAGCAGTACTGGCCATCCTGAGTTATAGAGATGTAGGCTGTCCTTCACATTAAAGGAACACAGAGGAAAACAGCCTGTTCTTGTACAGTTCCTTTGGTTAAGACCAGTCCAACCTGTCTTAATGTGGACCCCTAGTTACTTGTAGGAAGACCACCTCTACCACACCCCACTCCTTGAACAGGCTGCCGTTGTGGCAAAAGTCAATAACAGTTCCTTGGTTTTTTATTGATGTTGGATGCAGACAATTCTGTTTGCACAAAAACTTTCCACCTGACTCTATACTCTGTCTCATCCCTATAATTACACCCTATAAGCGCATAGAATCATCACAGAAATTTCTGCATTGACACAACCTAGTGTTATATTTATGAAGTGTACATTTTGAAGTTTCCTGAATTTTTAATATGAATTCTACAAACTATAGTTTAACGTTCCGTATTGTTCCTTTAAAATTCTTTAACTAACTACTTACGGCTACTATTATTGTTACAGGTTGCTTACAGTGGATCATCATCTTCTTCCATCTTTCTCTCTCCTCTGCATCTTGTTCTGTACACCCATCACCTGAATGTCCTCTCTAACCATCCATAAACTTCCTCTTAGGCCTTCCTCTCTTCCTTTTTTCCTGGCAGCTCTATCGCCAGCATCCTTCTCCCAATATGCTCAGCTTCTTTCTACGCCCAGGCAACTCAATCTCGCCTCTTCGCTTGCTGCCTCCATCTGTCTCCTGCTTTCTGGTCAGTATCACGGTCTCCAACCAATAAGACATAGCTGGTCTCAGCAATGATATTAGAATTATCTGGGTCGAGGATTCAAAAAAAAAAAAAAAGACCAGTTTTAAATCCCCACAGAGCCGTGTTGCTGCTCTATTGAAATGTGAGTGCGACAGGAGTTAATGAGAACAGTAACTGCTGCTGCGTGTGATTAGGTGCTGCATCCCACAGAATAGCAGTGTATATATTCCAGTGGAGTGTGGCGAGCAAGGTGGAGTGCTCCCTCTAGGCTTCAGGCGTCCACAGGCGCGAAGAAGAAGAAAGGAAAGAAAGGAGGAAAACTGACCTCTACATGCGGTCTGGCCTGATACCTGGGCGAAGGAGCTTGCGGCTGCTGAGCCCCTCTGCTGGCTGTGAGCAATAGGTGAGCTGGGAAGAATGAGTTGGGCTGATATCAGGAGGTGTTTTAACCTTGGATTTTAATGGTTAAGTGTGATTATTTTTATTTCCACTTTTCACACTGGACTTTTATGGATTGTGTGTACTTTTGAACACACACAATTCACACTTTGTTGGTTTTGCTTGTGTTTTGACTTTTTCTTTTATCTAAAGCACTAGAGCACTTTTCCACCATCATGGCATCATCAGTGAACTGTCCTCTGTCATGTCATATCATCTAGGGTCATAATTGAGCCCGATTGTTGTTGTGATTAGCAGACTCCCATATATGGGAAGAGGTCTATGTATGGGACCAACATCGTCTGATCCTGGCTTCCGTCCTGTAGACCTTCTCATTCACTCTTGCGTCCCCTTGTCTGTCACAAATTACTCTAACACTATTCTTCACCCATTCCATTCACACTGCCTCTCTTCACAATCAGCCACTCTTTTGTTGATCCCAAGTATTTATGAGCTATCAGTTTTGCCAGCTCTACTCTTTGCATCCTCACCATTCCACTGACCTCCCTCTGTTTACATGTGTTCTGTCTTCTTCCTACTGACCTTCATTTCCCTCTCCTCTCTAGGCATATCTCCACCACTCTGGGGTCTCCTCAACCGCAACACCTGCAAGCCTTCCAGATACTATTGCCAGTCAGCAAACGCCTCATAGTCAAGGGACTCCTCTCTAATCATCTGTCAACATCCATCACCATTGCAGCAAGAAGGAAACAAGAGATCCTGATGTAATCCCACCTCACAGCAGATGCATCCCGTCACTCACACCACAGACCTTACCACTGTCTATTCCTCGACATATCCTGTATAACTCTTATATACAGTACAGCTAGGTCCATAAATAATGTGGCCAGAGACAACCTTTTTTCTAATTTTGGTTTCTGTACATTACCACAATAATTTACTAATGAAACAACTCAGATGCAGTTGAAGTGCAGACTCAGCACGCGCGCTTTTAATTCAGTGGGTTGAACAAAAAGATTTTGTAAAATGTGAGCATCTAATCTTTTTACAATCTTCATTTCAGGACTCAAAGTAATTGGACAATTGACTCAAAGGCTATTTCCTTCAGGAAGGGTGTGGGCAAGTCGTCGTTGGTATCAATTAAACCATGAATACAAAAGGCCTGAGTTGATTTACAAAGTGTGATGTGCATGTGGAAGATTTTGGAGCTAAAGACAACATGCGGTCAAAGGAGCTCATGCAGGTGAAAGAAGCCATCCTTAAGCTGCGAAAACAGAAAAAACCCATCAGTACTACAATATACGGTGGCAAAAATCTGCAGTTGGTACATCCAGCCAAACGCGATCGGTCGATGGATTGATCTGTTATTAACTGTTTTCTTTTTACTTAAAAACTTGATTTGCTTTGTACATGGATTGTAATAAAATTGAAAAAAAAAAGAAGAAAGCAAACGGTGAAACTCCAGCAGCGCAAAAGGCACAGACCGATCCCACGAAGGAACAACGATGAGGTGGATGATCGCCAGAATCATTTCCATGGTGAAGAGAAACCCATTCACGAAAGCCAGCAAGTGAACAACACCCGGGTGGCGGTCGATCAAGTCTGCCATAAGCAAAGACTGCGCAAGTAAATACCGGTGCACTGCGGTGCAAGCCGCTCATAAGCATCAGAATAGAAAGGCGTTGGACTTTGCTGAAACATCTAAAAAGCCAGCAGCGCAGTTCTGGAAAACATTCTTTGGACAGATGAAACCAAGATCAACCTCTACCAGAATGATGTGGCAAAAGAAAAAAGTATGAAGGTGTGGAACAGCTCATCATACAAAGCATACCCACATCATCTGCTAGCAAACATGGTGAGCAGTGTGATGGCTTGGGTGTGCATATTGCCGGTGGCATTGGGACACTAGTGTTTATTGATAGAGTGGGCCCACGGACGAAGCAGCCGAATGTGAATTCTACAAGGGTGTTCAGGAACATACACTGTCTGTGCCAAATCCAGCTGGTAAGTCAAATTAGTGGTGTTTCATGATACAGATGGACAATGACCTAAACATACAGCCAATGCAACCCAGGAAGGAGTTTATTAAAGCAAAGAAGTGGAACATTCTTGAATGGCCAAGTTAGTCACCTGATCTTAACCTTAATTAAGCATGCATTTTACTTGTTGACCCCAAACTTCCAGACAGAGGCCCGCAAACAAACATCTACTGAAAGCCGCTGCAGTAAAGGCCGGCAGAGCATTGAAAAAGGAGGAAATCCGCATCTGCTGATGTCTCATGAGTTCAAGACTTCGAATGTCATTGCCAACAAGGGTTTAAAGCCAAGTATTAGAAATTAACTTTTATTTCCGGTTACAGGCAGTCCCAGTTTACGTGTGGAAAATAGGGACTGTAGGTTTATCTGCCGTAGGAGAATTTTGTATGTAAGTTGGAACAGGTACATTATTTTAATAAATGCTATTGTTGACTGTCTCTGTAACCAAGTGCTCTGTAATGAATGATGGAGTTTCAACTCTTTCTGACCTTATTATTTCTACTTTATTTTCAATGGTGATGGTTTTCTTTTCTTTACTGTCACCCAGCACTTGTAGCCAGTTGTGTTTCAGAGACATTCTTGGTAAGGTTAAGATGAGCTCTTCTGCTGCAACGCATGCAGCTATCACAGCAGGAGGCGCTTGTCCCTCAACGTCTGATGTATGGGTGGGCCAGATATAATTATGCAATTTTCATTACACTATAACTTGTTGATTTATTACATAGAAAATCACCCGAAAAATCCCAGACCATGAGAAGTGTGCAAACTGAAGACAATCATCCCTGTAAATCAAGTCATCCCAGGCAGTCTGGATCTGCATAATTAGATCTGGGCCAACCTGTACTGACAAAGACAACTTCCTGCTATGTGCACAATGGTACAAGCAGGCTTACTATCGAATGAATGGGGTGGCAGCGGGCAGTTCATCACCAGCCCACCTCACAGTCACCTCCTACAGCATGCTGCCTTTGTCACAACACCACCACCCCATTCAACACGCAGCTATCCGAGGCACACTGCAAAGCTACCCCCGCCTCTCTGTTCACCCTCAACGGCCTCTCCGTTCGGCCTAACCGGGTCACTGCCAGCAGCATTACCAGCGTGCACCTAGAGCAGATGGGGCGGCCGTTGTGGTGGTGGGCAGGCAATGTAGCTGCTTGTCGCCCGGGGCTGGCCCAGGGACGCATAAACTGCGGGCAACTAAAGCGCCCCTCCAGCCACCACTTGCAGGCGTCCCCAGACACGAAGATGCCGGGCAGCAGTTACTGAGCGCGTACTTCACAGCTGTGGCCCCATTCATATATTGCAGGTCGGATGTCGTAACCTGGGGACTACCTGTATTTAATTTGTCCCAGTGCGCAGGTCCCTGAAATAAAGGTTGTGTTAAAAGTTTAGTTGCTACATTTTTATGCAATCTTTTGTTCAACCCACTGAATTAAAGCTGAAAGTTTGCACTTCAACTGCATCTGAGTTGTTTTCATTTAAAATTCATTGTGTTAATGCTAGAACCAAATTAGAAAAAAGTTGTCTCATCCAAGTATGGACCTAACTGCCTGTACTTCTCTGCCACTCCCGACTTCTTGATACTACAGCTCCCTCTTGGGGGCACCCTATCATATTACTTTTCCAGGTCCACAAAGATGCAATGCTGTAACCTTTGGCCTTCTCTATAATTCTCATCTGGCATCCTCAGAGCAAATATATACATCTGTGGTGCTCTCCTTCTTGGCATGCCCTAGCTTCCACCTACTCTAACTGAGACCTTGGCTCATCAATTTTATCCCCCTTTGTCATTACAGTCCTGCATCCTCCTTTTTCTTAAATATCGACACCAGTACGCTTCTTCTACCTCCATTCCTCAGGCATCCTCTCACTTTCCAGATGCCATAAAACAATCTGGTTAAAACTCCACTGCCATCTCTCCCTAAACACCTCCATTACTTTTGGTGTTCATCTATGGACCAACGGCATTTTCATTTCATCCTCTTCATAGCTGTCCTTACTTCCTCCCTTGTTAATCCATTGCACTTCCATATTCACTATCTCCCACATCATCCAACCTTTTCTCTCTTGCTCTCTTCATTCATCAGCCCTCAAAAATACTCTTTCCATCTGTTCCTTTACCCTCCTTCCTTGCTTACATGAGATATGTTTCCATCTTTGCTTTATCACCTAACCTGCTGCATCTTTCCCAGCTTGGTCCTCTCCTGTCTAGCCAACGGTACAGGTCCTTTTATCCCCTCCTTAGTGTCCAACCTTTCCTTACAACTCACATCTGTCACGCCTTTTCTTTAGCCTTCACCATCTCTCTTCACCTTGCACCTTCTCCTTGTGTACTCTGTCTCTGCTACTTTCTCTGCTGTAGTTTCCCAACTGGTAACTCTTCACTACCACCCAGTGCTATCTCACCTTCTCCTAAACTCAAACCTGCAGTTTCCTTTTCAAATTCCACCATTTTACCCAGACTCTGCAGTCTTCAATCTCTTCAGATTGACAATTCTGCATAGATGTAATCTACCTGTGCATCTTCCTCCACTCTTATATACATAACCTATAATTTCCTCCCTCTTCTTAAAATATGTATTCTGCATCTTTTGGCAAAATCCACTATCATCAGCCTTCTGAACTCCTCTCCCTTGATACCACTCTACCCATCACCTCTTGTCTCCTCTGTTCTCTCAATAGCATTGTCACTGAAATCGCTCAATCACCTGCTGTGTCCCTTAGGTACACTGTTCATTACTTCATCCAACTCCTCCAAAATCTTCTTTCTCTAAGCCACACACACGCAACATGGGGCATATGCACTAACAAACATTCATCATACGCTTCAATTTTCCAGCTTCATAATCGTACTCTATCTGACACTCTTTTCACCTCCAAAACACTCTTGACATGCTGTTCCTTCACCCAGAGATATCCCTTACACCATTCTCGTCCACCTACACCATGATAGAACATTTTGAATTCACACCTCTTATCCTGGCCTTATCCTCTTTCCATTTAGCAGTACCGCACACAATATCTCAACCTTCCTTCTCTCCATCATATCTGCTAACTCTCCTCTTACCAGTCAAACTGTAACGTTCAAATCTCTCCTCCTGCCCTTTCTTGATCGTCTCCCCATTGCCCGGCCAACGGTAGCCCCTATTTCTGCCAGCACCCTGTTGGCTCTCACAGTACTAATTGGCAGTGGGTGGTTGTTAACCTGGAGACTCAGCCAATTCAGTATGAAAATTTGTTGTATTTATTTGTCAAATTACACACGGATACCCTTCCAGACATAACCCTCCCCATTTATCTGGGCTTGGGACGGCACAAAAACACACTGTTTTAACACAGCCCCTGTGGCTGGAGCTATGCTCCCTTTTACCATTCATATTCACATATGACCAGTCCTCCTGTTTTAATTTTATACATCACACTGACTCATGTCTCAAATACAGATGAAGTCTGCCCAACAACATTCATGGTTTCAGGTATGTATTAGTTTAAGCCAGCTCTCTGTAATGCCAGTAAACTTGTATACTCCATGGCGGCTAAATTACACACAGTTCATCCATTTGCCAACAGTGACTAAACATTGCCATTACAATAAATGGTAGACCAGTTCAATCCTTTTCGTTTTGGGATATTTAATACCTGATTTTATTTTTCTCAGTGTCTTACTGTTTCAGGTGGTAGACGCAAGGCAGCCTTCGGGTCAAAAACTCCATGAAAGTTTCGCAGCCAATTTTAACACTATTACCAGAGCCTCACGAAAAACCTAATTCCAGAGTCACGCCGTCGCTTCTTAAAATGGATTTCACAGCAACTCTCCACCAGGGTCTTTTGTCATCGTGTGCTGATAAAGAAATCATCAGGCTGCAAGCAGCCGGCTATTCTATCCCACCGACTTAGGTGTGCAGAAACTGCAAACTCAGCGCCTTGATTATCGGGTGAGTGGGTTTGAGTAGATGAATAGTCTGATAGATAGATAGATGAAGAGATAGATAGATAGATAGATAGATAGATAGATAGATAGATAGATAGATAGATAGATACTTTATTAATCCCAAGGGGAAATTCACAAGTTATTTAGAGTGGAAATAATAGATCATTATTTGGAATACACGCATTTCACGGTGTAGTAAGATAGTAGCTAAATAGTAAGAATAAGAGCAATTTACTTCTCAAAACTGAACCATGTGGATCGAACTCATGACCTTTTGGATACTAGTCAGCTGCTGATACTATTACGCTACCGTAGCAGCTATAGTAAATATGTGTCAATATAGCATGCTAAGGTGTCTTTTTTCTGCAGTGATATTTTTGAATAAAAGCATGCTTGTTCTGTTATATTTGTACCTTTTGTGAAAGTGTTTGATATTTTTGGACTTCAGGCTTCATACATTATATAGTTTATGCTTACATTTTGTCATTTACTACTACAAAATGAAAAAACGTTTCTGTTTTAAAAATGTGTTTACAAGGATTACTGTAGAAACGGAAATGCGTGTATTCCAAATAATGATCTATTATTTCCACTCTAAAACTCCACTTTACTCCCAGATACTCAATCAAGGCATGAGCTGAGAGAGAAGTGCACGCTTCTAAGTCGGTGGGGATGGAATAGCCGGCTGCTTGCGGCCTGATTTTATCAGCACATTTAGATGACAAAAAGACGCTGGTGGAGAGCTGTGAACGATTTTAAGAAGTTTATTTAAGGTGGGACGGAATTATGAGTTTTTTGTAGGCTCTGGTAATTCTAGTGTTAAGTCAGTGAAGACAAACCAGTCCTTGTTTACATGCATTGCATTACATGCATCAATATCCATTTATCCAATTTCTACTGGCTACTATCAGTGACAAGTCAGAAGCCAGATAAATTCTTATTTTAAATAAGATTAGCAAGTAGTAAATAATCTCAGAAACAAAAACAGTAAGAAATACAAAGCTGCTGTAAGAAGGCTGCTGCATGCACAGTGCTGGGAAGTTAAACATTAAATAAAAACTAAACACCCATAAGCAAGGCTCCATGTATCCAAAATACTAGGTTTTGAAGAGGGGCTGGTTACACAGATGCCAGAATAACTAAAGGAGGACTGAATATGAAGCAATAGACAGGTTATCAAAGGGCAAGAAAGACATGTCAGAATATTTGGATTGCATGTCTTCATCATGTAGATGACCCACTCACTGAACTTGCCCTCCTTTTGCTGCTTCTAGTGAAACTGTCTGCACACACACACAAACTAGGGAGCAGTCTAATCAATCTGTTAAGAGAAATATATATATTTCCACTAATCAAGCAGTTAATATATATATTTTTTTTTTATTATAAATCAAAACCAAACTTACTTAAGAGAAAAATAATACATGCAGGATACACAATTGAGAAACATGTAATAGTTAAATAAAATCACAACTAACATCTAATTATATGTGGTTCCCATAAATTGAAACATCTTTTCGAATTCCCATGTGAATTTTCCATAAAAATCTCAGAAGTTGATAAAATGAAAAAATGGAAAGCTTACAATAGTACCTGTAACCCTATCAAAAGATACAGTATAACCATCAAAGAAAGTTTATACTGAGGAGCAGAATGAAAGCTATGCTAAACTTCTTTTTCTTTCTGCTGCTCCTGTTAGGGAGCCACAGTGGATCATCTTGTTCCATATCTTCCTGTCCTCTACAACTTGCTCTGTTACACCCATCACCAGCATGTCCTCTCTCACCACTTCCATAAACATTCTCTTAGGCCTTCCTCTTACCTGGCAGTTGTATCTTTAACATCCTTTTCCCAATATACCCTGCATCTGTCCTCTGCACATGTCTAAAGCAACACAATCTCGCCCCTCCCAACTATCTAACCTGAGCCAACTCTCTAATGTACTCTTTTCTAATCCTGTTCATCCTCATCACATCCAATGCAAATCTTAGCATCTTTAATTCTACCACCTCCAGCTCTTTCTTCTGGCTTCTGGTCAGTATCACCGTCTCCAGCCAATATAACAAAGCTGGTCTCACTACTGTAATGTACTGTAGATCTTCCCTTTCACTCTTGCTTATAACCGTCTGTCACAAATTACTTCCGAAATTCTTCTCTACCCATTCCACCCTGCCTTTTTCACCTCATCTTCCACAATCTCTATTACTCTGTTCTGCTGATGCCAAGTATTTTTTTTATTTTTTACTTTTTATTTTTTTTAATCGTTGGACTTCTCTCAGGTGAAAAACATTTACTCAGGTGTCACAGTGTAAATAATATTGCTACTAAGTTTTACTATAATCTAGTTTCAGTGCAAACATCATCATCAATTTGACTCACTCAGGTGCTAATCTACAGGGGTTAAACAGCACAATGGTTTAACAAAGTAGTAAACAAAAAAGCATTGTTAAATGTAAAACAGTGAATACCATTAGCACTGTATTGATTTGTCACCTTAAAGTGAAACAGTATTTACTACAGTCATAATCGACAATAACAGTCAATAAAATTTAAAAACTAATGAAACTTCAAATTTCACATTATGAAATTTTTAAATCGACTGTGTAAGAACCAATCTTAGAAAGTTAATGCTTCAAGATAAACTCATATTAGTATTTGCTTAATTTGAATAGAATATCATTTCTTTCATAGTTATAGATTGTGGTATAGCCTTTACCCCCTGTAGTTAAACAGAAAATAGAAACTTCTTAGCTAGTAATACAGTGTGTTAATTAAGTCAGTTTGGAATTAGTCTCATTGCTAGAACGGACTGAGAGATGCATATGTAGTTTGTAACTGGGATGGCATACAGTTTTCTGACCATTAGAAATGTTTGCGACTATATGAGCAAACTTAGAGAAATGAAACAACATAAAAGACATAAACTTAATTTTCTTTACTTTGCTATACCAACTTGTTCTCTATTTTTGTGTGAAGTTTTTTGCCTTGGACTTTTACTAAAGCTTTTAAAAAATGAATATACTTGGTCTATGGAATTATTTCAACTTCTCACACTATTGCCAAAATCCCATGACACAAACTAAAGCTGTAGAACTTTGTTAATTTTGGTTAAATGCAGCTACAAATTGTATTTTAAAGTTTTGTGAGGTTGATTTGTTATTATTTTCAAAACCTTCACTCTAAAACACGCCTCTTTTAAACAGTTGTCCAAACACAATTTTCATGGGTGCCAAACAGGGCTGGGCGATATGGGCAAAAAAATAAAATCTCGATTTTTTTCAGAGTTATGGACGATTTTCGATTTTAATCCATTTTTTACATAAACTCAAGACAAAACAGAGCTCAAAATATTTTTCTTAATTTTGAAACTATATGGAAACAACAATAACAAAAAAGCTACACTGCAGGGGTGTTAAAAAACTAAATATAAAGTAAAAATTAAAGAATAAATATAGAATAAAACATGAAATGCAGAAAAATAATTGAACAAATAAACTGAAATTCATTTACATGAATTAAAGCACCATAGACAGGCAATTAATAACATAAATTATAAATAAAAAATAAGAATGTGCAGCAGTGCAACAATAACACAATGTTAAACATTCTTTTTATCATTAAAGTGCAGGAGAATAACAAGTACAGCACCAAATGACTAACATATGTCTAAAGCTGTGTTTTATACTGTAAGAGTTGAATTTGAACCATGGTCCAATGTGCACCTGGTATGTGTCTGAGTCGCATATCCTTCTGAGTTTATGCTTAAAACCTGACGCTATTATTATTTATTATTCACTATGATAAATGTATTTCTTGTTATTTTAATTTGATCCAATAAGAGAAAAATGTTATATTTATGGTATAACCTTTCTTCTATAATACGGTTTCCTGTTTTTGTGCCCAGCTGGATCATAATATACATATAGGCCATTGTTCTTTTCTCTTCTTTGTGAAATTCACACATCTCCTACAATAAGAATAAAAATAATATACTTAAAATGTCATGTACATCCTAAGCAAACAGGATCATCGATCAAATTGTGGTCCTCCAAGGTATCAACATCTACCATGCCCTGTTAGCAACTAGGTATAACCAATCATGTTAAAAGGTTTCTGAATTTGTAATGAATTCCTTTTAAAGAATAATGACCTACTTTGTTCGACTTCCGGTTGAGTGAACGCTGGCGGGACTGGTCGATTAGTGATTTTGATGGTATTTCTTTTGCCATATTGCTGACATCTCTGCGTGGCTATATGCTATATACTATATGCTGTGTCTGCATTTAGCTTCAGCCTAACCTCCGCTTCGCTTGAAACTTACCGGTTTATTCTCTGCACGCCTGAGCTGCTTGCGGCCTCCTCTACAATGTGGACTGGTAGGATTTTTGCTTGGTTGTTTGTTTGGAGTCTTCTGTTGCACGTTATTCAACCTGCGACTGGCCTCCTCCAGTACCCAGCTGCTGAGCTGCTTCGACTACGTTTTCTCCAGTCTGTGCCTTTGCTGTCGGTGCTATATTTCGACCCGGACGTCATACTTCTCCCTCGTCGGAGATACATCCATCGTGGGTCCCGCCGGAGATTCCGAACGGACACCTCGAAAGGAATTAACTCTTTTTGGTCTGATTTTCGGCACCCTCCACATAACACAGATAGGAACGCTGACCATAGCATGTTGGCCAGCTTAGCTCGGTCGACTAACACCACTGTCAAATGCGACAGCAACATTGTCAGCTTTGGTCTATTGAACATCCGCTTCACTTACGAGCAAGGGACATCTCATTCAGGATGTCTCTCATTGACCGTAAGTTTGACTTTCTCTGTTTAACTGAGACTTGGCAGCAACCTCAAGACTTTTCACAACTTAATGAATGCACCCCCCCGGGGTTGTTTACACTTGTCAACCCCGTGCATCTGGCGTGGAGGAGGTGTGTGCGATAATTTATCGCGAAGTGGAAAGTCCTGCCGTTGCCTGCTCCTGCTGTTAGCTCTTTTGAATCGACTGTGTGTCAACTGTCTGGGCCAGTTCCAACCATCATTGCAACTGTCTACCGTCCTCCTAAGTCTAACAACAATTTTTGAACGATCTTGCTACCTTCCTTACCAATCTATCTCTAATTACTCCAAATATAATTCTGCTGGGGGATTTTAATATACATCTGGACAATATCAATATCCCTCTCACTAGAGACTTTTTATCTTGCCTGGAGAGTTTTGGATACCAGCAGCACACTGATGTTCCTACCCATTGTAAAGGACATATCTTGGACCTGATTTGCTGCTCTGGTGTTGTTCCTTTTGATCTTACAGCAGATGAACTCACTATAACCGACCACTTTCTCCTCTCATTCAACGCTAAACTTACCTTTTCTGTTCCTAAGCTTCCACGTCTCATAGCCTTTCGTAACATTAAGAATATCAACTTGAATTTGCTGTCTTCTAGAATTGATTCGAAATGGACTTTATAATTTATCCTCTCCCATAGAACTGGTCTCATATTATGACACTTGTCTTAATGGTATTCTTAATTCTCTGGCTCGCTAAAACCAGATCTGTTTCTTTTCCTTTTCTGCCCCTGGTTTACACCTGAACGCTTCTGAAAGCTAAAGGCAGGCAACTTGAAAGGTTGTTTAAAAAAACAGACTCTTTGTCCACAAAGAGATGTATAAAAATCATCTACTCTATTACAAGGATTGTATAGCTCAAACCAAATCTAATTATTACACTCAGTTAATTACTAGTAATACAGGTAACACCAAGTCTTTGTTTTCTTTACTTAATAATGTTACACAACCTCCAGACTCTTTACCATCTCACCTTCACTCAACTGCCTTCTGTAATTCTCTTATGTCTTTTTCAATGAGAAAATCCAAAAGATACATCAGCACCTTGGTCCAGATCCTTTCTGTATTTCTTCTGAACTACACTCACCTATTCACTTCTCTTCTTTCCAGCTTCCCACTTCCTCTGAAATCTCAGATCTCATCTGCAAATCCAAGTCATCTACTTGTCAGCTGGACCCCCTGCCTACAGTTTTGGTTAAAGCCTGCCTCCCCTCTCTAGTCCCTCTTATTTCTGCCATCATTCACTCTTCTCTTACTACTGGTATTATTCCCTCATCTTTCAAAACTGCTGCTAATAACCCCAATATTAAAAAACCTGGTTGTGATCCTACTAATTTCAATAATTTTCCCCATTTCTAACTTGCCCTTTATCTCCAAAATTCTTGAAAAATAGTAGCTATCCAACTTCACACCCACTTGTCTCACAATAATCTATATGAGAAGTTCCAGTCTGGTTTTCGCCCCTTCATAGTACAGAAACAGCACTTGTTAAAATTACTAATGACCTCCTTATGGCTGCTGATTCTGGTCTAATCACTATTCTCATCCTTCTTGATCTGAGTGCGGCCTTTGATACTATTTGTCATACCACTCTCCTTAATAGATTATCTTTGATTGGCATTACTCACACTCCACTTGATTGGTTTAGATCTTACCTTTCAGGCCGCACTCAGTTCATACAGCTTAAAACTTTCACATCCCAACCCACCGCTGTTACTTCTGGTGTGCCCCAAGGCTCTGTCCTGGGGCCTCTTCTTTATTATTTACCTTCTTCCCTTGGCAATATTTTCTAAATATAACATTAATTTTCACTGTTATGCTGATGACACCCAGCTCTACCTTGCTGGTAAACCCACCTCCTCTTTCCACCACCCTCACTTATTGATTGCATTTCTGAAATTAAATCCTGGTTCTCTTCAAATTTTCTTAAATTAAACAGTGACAAAACTGAGGTTCTCCTCATTGGTTCAAAATCATCATTATCCAAAACCAATAATCTTTCTTTTATTATTGATAACTCTGTTGTTTCCCCATCATCTCAGGTCAAGAGTCTGGGTGTCATCCTCGACAGTACTCTATCTTTCCAATGTCACATTAATAACATCACCCGGTCTGCTTACTTCCACTTACGAATATTAATCATTCGCCTCCCTCCACCACTCATACCACTGCCATTCTTGTTCATAGTCTTGTCACTTCGGCTGGACTACTGCAATTCACTCCTCTTTGGTCTCCCTAATAAATCTCTTCACAAGCTTCAGTTAGTCCAGAATTCTGCAGCACGTATCATCACTGGAATCCCATCTTTTCACCATATTACTCCGGTCTTGCAGCAGCTTCATTGGCTCCTGATCAAGTTTCGTATTGATTTTAAGATTCTGCTACTAACTTTTAAGGCCATCCATAACCTCGCACCTCCATATCTGTCTGACCTTCTACATGTTGCCATTCCATCCCGTAACCTTAGATCCTCTTCCTCCACCCATCTGATCGCCTCCTCCTCCCGTCCTAACCACCATGGGGAGCAGAGCTTTCAGCCGTTCTGCTCCCAAGCACTGGAACTCATTACCTGCGGATCTCCGAAATATCAAATCATATTCATCTTTCAAATGTAAACTTAAAACACATTTGTTTAAAATGGCTTTTCTTCTTCCTCCTAATTATAGTGGTTTTGTTTGGTTTTAATTTTTAGATTTTCTGATGTTTTAAGTTGTTTATAATTGTGTTTTGTATTTATTTATTTATTCGGTGTCCTTAAGTTCTCTGAAAGGCGCCTTGTATAAATAAAATGTATTATTATTATTAATCATGGATATATATATATATATATATATATATATATATATATATATATATATATATATATATATATAGCGCAGAGGACACTTTTTTCTTTGTAAAAATACTGATATGCTGCTTTTTGCCTCTTAGGAGATTTAAATAAAGAATAATGATTGACACTTTCTCCTGCTTGTGTTTTATTGCTTAAATCAGGGCATTCCATTGGGGAGGGAGGGGGTGGCTGTATTCATAATTTTTTTCCACAGTTTCTGGTGCCTTAATGTGGGGCTCCAAGGTTCACCTGGTGAGAGGACCCACTCGGAACGGGAACCTCAAGAGGAAGAGGCTGGCAAATAGTTAGCATCTGGTATGACCAGGTCCTGTAAACTTTAGGACTGGCCTGTTCCTGCTCCACTGCTGGGACCCAAGATACAGGGACTCTGGAGTCTACGTTAAGGAGATTAGAACCCATGGTCAGGTAGGAGAAAGTTCAATCTATATTTATAGTTTATAATAGGGTTTTTTCTCTATTGGTTGTGCACTGGGGAAGTAAAATAAATACTTACCCAAAAAAAAAAAAAACTCAGCTGAGTAAAAGAAGAATCCAGGCTCTTATCGGTGGTTAGAGAGAACCACTATCGAATTCAATTTCAATCCCCTGTCGGTGGTCAGATAGGGAAAAAAGATCGGAGCTCCAGGAATATATATCTATATATTAAAAAAAAAATGTGTGTATAGAAATGAGGTTATGCTAAGTAGGAATTGTGTGAAATAAATAGGTAAATAAAATATACATATATATGTATATTGTCACATTTGGGCCACAGATTTGCACAGAGACACAGGAGATTGTAGAAAAAAGGAATTTTACACTGCAAACAAACATTTGTTTCTTTTTCAAAACTTAAACGCATCTCCATGACAAGTCAGAGATGATAGTTCTGCTAGGAGCAGAGAATGTCAGAGAGAGAGATAAAAGCAAAACAATCAATTCCAAAAGGCGAAGCCTGTACAAGGCTTTTAAGTAAGCGAGTACTGCTTGAGGTCTTTATTATGCGTTATAGCACAAGTGAGAAGGGTAAGGAGCAATGAAAGTAGACTGTGTTTCAGGGTATATTCCCAGGG
The DNA here is from genome assembly GCF_016835505.1 of Polypterus senegalus. Taxonomy (NCBI): domain Eukaryota; kingdom Metazoa; phylum Chordata; class Cladistia; order Polypteriformes; family Polypteridae; genus Polypterus; species Polypterus senegalus. The sequence continues at coordinate 33,214 of NW_024379757.1, forward strand.
GTGTCTGTGCGATCACCTCTCCAGCTTACACCCTCCCCCTCAGCTTTATTCACATTCTCATGAATCAAGCGACTCTCTTTACCAGGTTCAGGTTCATGTAGTCGTGATAATGTGTCTGCGTTGTGTTCAGAGCCTGGTCGATGTTTTACTGTGAAACTCTAAGGTTGTAAGCCCAGAAACCATCTCATGGGGCGGCAGTTTGTATCTTTCTGTCGGTATAACCATTGAAGTTGAGCATGATCAGTTACCAAAGTGAAGTTTCGTCCCCACAAGTAATAGGGAAGTGCTTCCACAGCCCACCTAATTGCCAAGCATTCTTTCTCAATTGTAGAATAATTACGTTCCCCAGGAATTAATTTCCTACTCAGATATGTGATTGGATGTTCTTCTCCATAAAAAATCTGTGACTGGACTGTGCCTACACCAAATGCACTTGCATCTGTTTGTAAGACAAAATCCTTTGTGAAATCCGGGTTCCTTAGAACCGGATAAGAAGATAATGCTTTTTTTAAATCGCTGAAAGAACGTTCACAATTTTCTGTCCATAAGATAGGTTGGTTTTTCCTGCCTCTAGTAAGTTCTGTAAAAGGAGCAGCTCTATGTGCAAAATTTGGAATGAGCCTTCTGTACTAACCAGCAAGCCCCAGAAAAGCGTGTACCTGTTTCTGTATTTTTGGTCTCGGGTAAGCAAGCATTTCTTCTACTTTCCTTAATTGTGGCCTAAGTAAACCCTTGCCCATACAATAACCTAAATAATGAGTCTCAGATATGCCCAGTTTACATTTCTTAGGGTTAGCAGCAAGGCCAGCCTATCTCAAGCTTTTAAGAACAGCTTGAAGCCGTTCTAAGTGTGTTTGCCAATCATTGCTGAAAATCACGACCAAACGAGAGTCTTGTAAATTCATAGAGTCCGTCAGGAGTCGCGAATGCTGTTTTCTCACAACTGCTAGCCTCTAAAGGCACCTGCCAATAACCTTTCGTGAGATCTAACGTGAAGATATAGCTTGCCTGACCCAGTTTTTTCAACAGTTCATTGACACGGGGCATCAGATAAGCATCGAATTTAGAGACCTTATTCAAGCTTCTGAAATCGATACAGAATCGAACTGAACAGTCTTGCTTTGGGACTAATACTAACCGGGCTGCACCAGACACTTTTACTTTCTACGAATAACACCTAATGTCAGTATCTTTTTTATCTCTCCACGCACAATATTTCGCGTCGTGCTACCGTATCCGAACGGCCGCATCTGTACGAGAACATCAGGTTCAGTAGTGATTTTATGTTTTGTAATGTTAGTCTTGCCTAGTAAATCTGAAAAGACATCAGTGTTCCGTTCGATCAAAGATAACTGTTCTGTGTTTTGTGTGTCAGTAAGATTGTTACCAATGGCAACATCAGTCTGAGAAAGAGCAGTCGAGGAAGTGTTAACCTCTTGTCGGTCTTGCCATTCCTTCAAGAGATTAATGTGTAAAATCTGGAATGGTTTTGCGCCAGCCTGGTATTCTAACCTTGTAATTTATTGGACTCATACGCTCTCCTCAATAATGGCGGGGCCCTGCCAGTTAGCTAAGAATTTGTGTGTGTCGGACGGAACCAGTACCAAAACACGATCACCAGGTTTGAATTCACGGAGCTTACTGAGCCTATCGTAAAGACGCTTCTGAGTTTCCTGTTCTCGTTGTTATGTCATCGGCATCAAGATAAGTCATCCTATAAGTTAAAGGAAGAAGTAATGTCTGATAATCTTTAACATCACCATGTACACAGCGTATTTTTACAGTCTCATAGTCTCTAAGGCATCGTTTATCAAGATAGTCTCATTTTACGATACAAAGGTCACTTCCCGAGTCCAAAAATGCTGAGATTTCTGCCCTCAATTTCACTGGGATTAACAAGCCATCTTTTCCATCTGAAGAATACAGTATGTAATATTTGAGGAACAAACCACAGCCAGTCCAACTTCCATTGATTGAGTTGGAGACAAGCGTCATTCTCTTGCCAAATGGCTGAGCTGATAACACCGGAAACATCTACGGTCGGCTCCGCTTCCAAAATATCCTCTGCGACGTCCACGGTTTCCTCGGCCCGCTGTTGTTGTTTCCCCAGAAATAAGCATCTCTTCTATGACTGGATTCCCCGGGATCCTACCTGACCCCATTCGATTTTCAGGTCCTGCAGCTAGGCTATGTTGTTGCCGTTGATCGAAGCGAGAGAATGTCCTGGGCGTTCGTTCACAGGTTCGAAGCAGCACCAAATCCACGCTCTTTTTCCAAGCAGACTGTGAACCCTCCAATCGTCTGGACATAATCGTTAATGACTTAATATCATGACGCAGAAATTCATCTCGAAGAACTGCAGGTATCCTGGCCAGTAATATATTCATGACAACTTTTTCCATCACGTCTCCTTCAAACCAGCAGTGCACTTTATGTATCAAATCTTGAATTTGCGCACAGATTGGGCAATCCATGTTTAGTTTCCAGTCATTAAGTGCAAAACTTTTAGCCATTTGAAATAAGTCTTTGGCGGCATCCATCTGTGCAACCACTTCTGGTACCACTTGTCACGCTTGGGTCACAGATTTGCAGAGAGACACAGGAGACTGCAGAAAACAGGAATTTTATTCAAACACTGCAAATAAACATTTGTTTCTTTTTCAAAAGCTTAAACGTGCTCCATGACAAGTCAGATGACAGTTCTGCGAGGAGAGAGAGAAAAAGCAAAACAATCAATTCCAAAACTGGCAGGCACTGCACAAGGCTTTTAAGTAAGTGGAGTACTGCGCAAGGTCTTTATACGTGTTATAGCGCAAGTGAGAAGGGTAAGGAGCAATGTGAAGGTAGACTGTGTTTCAGGGGTATTCCCAGGGTGTCTGTGTCCTCTTGGGTGCGACCACCCTCCAGCTTACAATATATATATACACACATGTATTTTTGTATGCGCATATATAGAGAGAGATATAAATAGGAGAAGATAAATATATGTGTGTTATGATTTAAGGGTGATATTCAAAGTTTGATGTAGAAAGAACGTGTGTGTGACTTTGAAAAGCCTTCCGGAATTAATATAGGTAACTAGAAATAACAACATCGAGCTAAATTTGATATGTGGAGGTATTTAAAGTAGGTGTGATTCCCAAATAGACATGATCGGGATAATATAAATGGCAGGAAAAGGCCGGGATAAGAGCGAGTGTATGCATTGTGGTTGGCCACGTGATGTTTCAATAAAGAAGGTTTACTGAGGATGGAATAGGTAGATGGAGTCTTGAGAAGCAGAATAAACTTACATTTTAACCTGCTGAAGTTTGTCCCATTAGTGGTAATAATGGAATATACTGTATTATTCGATTCAAGTATTGGGCCAGACAGAAAGTGAAGGACTATAGGTCATCAGTATAATAAAGGAAGGATAAAGTTTACAGAATTATGTGAAAGAATGTAACGAAAATAATGGTGAGTGCCTGAGAGTTAGGGGTGTGGTAAAAGAACTATACAGGTACATACTAAGGTGATATGTTAACACTGGTGATATTAGGTGGAGCGTGTGGACTGGCCTGAGAGCCAAGATCAGTGGTAAATATGTGTGATGGGTTCCTGTGGTGACTCGTTCCTGTTCAAGAGCAACATGACAGCCATGACTCAGTTTGTGGAAGGCTTTACAGGCTTTGGGGAGAGCCGACTTAGAACTGATCACAGCGCTGGACTAGTCTCTCTTTAGGATCACTACAGTACACAAGGAAAATGAACTG
>NW_024379758.1:0-15340 GCF_016835505.1 Polypterus senegalus
ACAATACAATACAATACAATACAGTTTATTTTTGTATAGCCCAAAATCACACAGGAAGTGCAAGCAATGGGCTTTAACAGGCCCTGCCTTTTGACAGCCCCAGCCTTGACTCTCTGAGAAGACAAGGAAAAACTCCCAATAAAAACCTTGTAGGGAAAAATGGAAGAAACCTCGGAAAGGCAGTTCAATAAGAGACCCCTTTCCAGGTAGGTTGGGCGTGCAGTGGGTGTCAAAAGTAGGGGGTCAATACAATACAATATACAGAACAGAACAATTCCTTAAGACAGCATAATAATAAAAATTTTAGAATACGGTTTAACAGTAGATGATATGACATAATTAGGTTTGGATATTTTTAGAGTCCTGGAGACCTCATCCATCTAGCTGCCTCCCCATTTGGCCATGCCACGGCTGAAACGTTGCTCCGATGAAAGGACCCCTCTTTCCCATGATTCCTGTGATCCTCCATCAGGGATGACTTTACCATAGGCAGGCAAACAACTTGGCAGGGGGGCCGGCACCAATGGCCACATTTGGGTACCGAGAAAAGAAACAGAATAGGTGAGGGTTAGTATTCAAATATAATTATCATGTTACTTATGTTATAGTGCTAATGACTAACAACAGAGATGCAGTATGTACAGTTAATCAGCAGCTCTAGTCAGGATATGCTAAACTGAAGTAGTGAGTCTTCAGCCGGGATTTAAAGGCTGAGACTGAAGGGGCATCTCTTATGGAAGCAGGAAGACCATTCCACAGTTTAGGGGCCCTGTAACTAAAAGCTCGACCTCCCACTGTTATTTTATTAATCCTTGGAATCCTAAGCAGACCGGCATCTTGAGATCTTAATGTGCGCTCAGGTTTGTAAGTCATGATAAGTTCAGACAAGTAAGCGGACCTTGGCCATTTAATGCTTTATATGTTAAAGGAGGATTTTGAAATCTGCCCTAAACTTAACTGGGAGCCAGTGTAAAGATTTAAGAACTGGGGTTATGTGTTCATATTTTCTTGTTCTTGTAATAATTCTTGCAGCGGCATTTTGGATTAACTGGAGGCTGTATAGAGAACAGTTTGAACAGCCAGTGAACACCGCATTGCAGTAGTCAATCCTACTAGAGATAAATGCATGAATTAATTTCTCACAATCCTGTTTATTTAGAAAGCGCCTTAATTTCCTAACATTTTTAAGATGGAAAAAACATGTTTTGGACGACTTTGTAATATGCTTTAAATGACATGCTAGAGTCAAAGATAACTCCTAGATTGCGGGCTGATTCAGTAAAATTAATTGGGATTCCAACTGAGTTAAATGGCGACAAAATATTGCTGTGATCAGCGTCATTCCCTCAACAATTAACATCTCTGTTTTATCTGTATTTAAAGACAAGTAGTTCTCATTCATCCATTCCTTTAATTCACTAACACAACTAATTAAAGACAACATCGGAGAAACTTCATTTGATTTAAATGAAAGGTATAACTGGGTGTCATCTGCATACAGTGAAAATTAACATTATGTTTCCTAATGAGAGATCCCAGTGGAAGCATGTAAAGTGAAAACAGTAAAGGTCCCAGTACTGAGCCCTGCGGTACCATATTGAACTTCTGTGTATAATGATGGAGTACTGTCTGCACATTTCTGTACATACTGGAATCGATTTGATAAATAAGAACTGAACCAAGCGAGCACGGGGCCTGTAAGCCCAACATCGTTTTCTAGCCTGTGCAGTAAAATAGAATGGTCAATGGTGTCAAATGCTGCACTTAAGTCCAACAACATAATTACAGTGGAATTTCCTTCATCAGAGGATATCAGAATGTCATTTACAACCCGTGTTAGTGCGTTTCTGTACTATGACCAGTCACGAAAGCCAGACTGGAATTTCTCAAATAAATTGTAATGTAAGGTGTGACTGAAGCTGACTGGCGACTACTTTCTTAGTATTTTAAGAGAAATGGTAAATTTGAAATAGGCCTATAGTTATTTAGTATGTGTGGGTCTAGGTCTGACTTTTTAAGTAAAGGTTTAATGACTGACACTTTTAGTGCATCAGATACTGTGCCATGCAGTAATGAACTATTGATAATGTTTAGAATAGGCACCATTGCACATTTTACTAGTTTTGTTTGCACTGGATCTAGGGAACAAGTAGTGGGCTTCATTTTAATTAAAGTTAAGACTTCCTGGTAGGTTACAGGATTAAAATTATTAAAGTACTGGGTACAATGTGTCAGGGTCTGCTAAGCTAGTATTTGGTTTGTACTGTGATGCTGAGATCTAGGATCTTATATTTTTAATTTTCTCATTGAAGTTCATAAGGTCTGTACTGCTAATATCTGTTGGTATTTTGCACTGTTGATCTGAATTCCCATTTGTTAATTTAGCCACTGCTCTAAAAGTACCCTAGGATTTTTATTATTGCTATCTATTAATGTAGAATAGTATTCTGGCGAGCTTTAAAGAGGGCCTTTTATATTTATTACACTCTCTGTCCATGCAATTTGAAAGACATGTAGCTTTGTTGTTCTCCATCTGCGCTCCAGTTTTGACACTCTAATTTAAGAGCTTTCAGTGTTTTCATTAAACCAGGGAGAGTTTCTATGTGCTTTGATCACTTTTTGTTTTGGGGAGCCAATGTGTCCAGAGCATCTCTCAAGGTCACATTATAATGTGATATTAGCTGATCTAAATTGTTTTCCACGTTTACATTCAATGTTAACTGATCTAAATGGTTTTCCACAATTACACTCGACTTACTCAAGGTATCTATAAATTTTGAAGCAGAATTACAATCTAGATGTTGACTGTCTTTGTTTTAATCTCGAGTCGCTGTACATGGGCAGAACTAAATCAAAGCGTAATTAAAGTGATCGGAAATAGCTACATTTAATGGAGTAATATTTAAATTTTGAATTTCAACTTTGTAAGTTATAATTAAATCTAATGTATGGTTATGATTATGAGTTGGACCTTTGACAATCTGACAAAATCCTACTGAATTTAACAAATAAGTAAAACATTTGCTAAAAGTGTCAGTTTCCACATCAATGTGTACATTAAAATCCCCCATCAGAACTACGCGATCATAATTTATTGCCAAATCAGACAGAAGGTTGCTAAATTCAGTCATGAACAATGAATATGGCCTTGGTGGTCTGTAGACTAGCAGTATAATTGTGTTGGAATCTGTTTTAATATTTAAAATGAATGCCTCAAAGGATGTAAAGTTGCCTAAATTCTTGAGTGATTTGCAATTTATTACAATGAGATTATTCCAAGGCCTCCTCCTCGACCAGAATCTCTAGACTTATGAAGGACGAGTATCCATCTGGTGACGCCTCAGCTAGGGAACAGTGTCACATTTACTAAGCCAGGTTTCAGTAAGAGACACAGATCAGATTTTGTACTTAATATTATATCATTTACCAAAACAGCTTTAGTGCCAAGAGGCGAATGTTCAATAAACAGCATTTAAAACTGCATGATTCTTTCTGAACTGCTGATATATTTTTTGTTTTAATTTGAATTAAATTTCTATACAGATGCCCCTGGTGGAGTGTCTGGTTTTATCCCTTGGTCTAATTATACACCTTATTTTTTGGTTATCAATTAATTTATGGTTTGTATCAAGACTAAATTTACTGGATGCCCTTACAACAGGGATTATGGGTAACAGCTTCAGGAAAATAACAGGTGGGATAAAGAACAGCCTGTGATTTAAGATCACATGACTGCGGCCTGGATGGTGCTCTAATCAGTCAGCCAGGCAGTTTTGCTCCATATTTTGGGATAATACATAAGATCCCTCCAGTTAGGATGAAGACCATCTCTTCTGAAAAATCCAGGCCTTTCCCAAAATCATCCCAATTGTTCACAAATGCTATGCTTTTATTTGCACACCAGGTTTCTAGCCAGCAGTGAAAGGAATGCAATCTACTATAAATCACATCCCTCTATATAATCTTGTAAGGGACCAGATACAATTAAATTCCGACATTTTGTTTTAGCTTTGGTGCATAGAGAGATGAAGTTCGCTTTAATACCTCAGATTCTGTAAATAAATATCATTAGTGCCGACTCAGCAATAAGGTAGATACTTCATAAATGGCAACACGGTCCAATCGCCTTTATGCCAGAAATCTTGGCCCCTGCAAAGTACTTAACATTAACTGCAGGTTTAACATAGTTTGGAATTCTAACATTCCGCACTATGGAATCCATATTATGAGCACTTTATTATTCTCAGTTTCCACAGAGTGGGCTGCGGAGAGCTGAGAACCTGTTCTGGGTCGAATTGGTGACCTGGGTGCTGGGGACTAAATTTTGGATTCTTAGACCCCGTCTTACTTTACCCACTGCCCTGTGGCTGAATTGGTGCTGCTGATTTGGCCCTCGCTTGACTCAGTGGGACCTGGAGACTGAGCAGATCAGATGTAGCAATTATCTAAACAAACCGAGTCAATCAATTTCGGTTTGCCTAATGCTATCAGATTCCTAGCGGTCTCCAATTCGCATATTTTCCCGACCAACTCTAAATTAACTAAACATTTTGTGCAGGTGAAGCTATCTGCACTGTCGGCGGAAAACCTGAGCTGTACATACGCAGGACACACAACAAATAAACGCGATGCCCTCGATGGGCAGAGAGCAGATAGAACTTACATTAAATGTTGAAGTCATCTTTGCCGTTTTATAGGTGCTTTGGCGCTTTCCGTGTTCAGCTGAATCACGTCGCTTTAAGTTTCCACCACCCAGCTGGCGATCGAGCTTTAATTTCTCACTGCGGTTATTTCTACTGGTCAGCTGCGGCTTTACCTCAGGTGAACTTGCTCGGGTGCTTCGAGGGCTACGTGCCTGTGGGAGCGCCGCTCCTGCTTCCGCTCGCTGATCCGCTCTCGCTTCGCTCGCTGATCCAAGCTCTCTGCTCGCTCGCTGATCCAGCTCTCTGCTCTCTGCATAAACCTCCCCATCTACCAGCAATAGGGCATTGCGCCTAGCAACTCAACCTCTACATGTCTATAAGGAAAGAAGATGCCACCATGGGAGAGTGAGATTAAGTCTTACCAAGGTTACAAACACAACAAACCAAAATGATATTACCATTAGATTCCTTGGTCTAATAAACCCCAAAACCATACTTAAGTAAATGTTTAGAGGACAAGGAAAAGTTTGAACAAAAATAATTTATAAACCAGACTGTGACACAATATTTGCTCTCTTTCCACAAATACTAACAGGGCAGTTAAATTTATAATGATAATAGATCGATCATTTTATGATGAGGCTGGAACCAAGGTTTTTTACTAAGTGGTCAAAGCCAGATACTTTTAATGTAACAAACCAAAACACATTAGTTCTGAGAAGAAATATAAAGACCCAGCATTCTACATGAGCAGTAATTAGAAATAAGCTAAATTTTAATGGCTAAAGAAATGGTTTCAGATTTATTTATTGATGCAAACTTTATCTATTTTAAAGGGTTGTAGGTTCTTATTTGCCATATCTTAAGCGTCTGATCAAAAAAATGAGCCAAAACTGAAATGAAATGAGCATACTAGAAAAAGGGTAATGTATAATAAAAGAAAAAGAAACAAGCAGCCAGCATGCATGTGACTAAGCTCACTTTAAACCAGCACTGCTTGTTGACATTAAACTTCTCTCTGTTGAGTGTTTGTCCCAGGAGTACAGCATCTTTCTTATAACAGATACTCTGTATACTGTAACAGAAAATATAATCACATACTATAATAGCTGCATCAAGTGTATTCTACTTCTTTTTGTTAAGCTTGTTCTAACTAAAGTCAAAAATTCACATAGTACAAGGCACCGTCATAGGCCACATATGCTGCAGAGAAGCCTTTATTGATTTTATGAAGCAATAAAGCTGTTTACCTCTAGAATATGGGTTTGGAAGGTGGTAAACCCTCTGCTTAATTTTTTTTTACTATGCAAATTAATGTAATCGTCAATAAGAGTATCAAATCAGAATGGAATCAAATTGGTGCGAAACAGTGTGAGATGGCTTAAGTGATATTTAAATTCCAATATATTATGAAGTGCCAGATAGTATTTGCTATGGTTTGGATAGGATGTACATGTCTACTGTGAAAGAGATGTTACATCTTGTTAGTGTGTATGTGGGCTTACAGCTTATTTTATAATGAGTCTGACAATATCCATAATTCTCATCAGTAAGGGTTGACTCACATTTCATTTATTAATATATTTTAAACTCTTGTACTTGGAATTTCTAGGTCAGATAATTCAGACAAATAAATGCTTACATCATGTTTTTAGGACATATTTTTAAGAAGTCACTGTGCATGGAAATTCGAAAGATTTGAAAATGGCATATATCACCATGTTATACAAAAAGGATTGATTGGCAGGTCCAAGCAGCTATAGGCCAGTATGTTTAATATTCATCACAGGTGAATTAATGGAAGGAATTATTCTGTAAAAATTTTGAGCAACACCTGACAAGAACAGGAGTTTTACTGAACAGTCAGCATGGGTTCAGAAGAGGAGAGTCACTTTTTACTAACATGCTGGAATTATTTGGGAAATCAAGAAAAGGATATGATGAAAGTGGAGCATATGATATTATTTAGCTTGACTTTCCAGAAATCATTTCATAAGGTGCCAATGAAAGGTTGGGTATCAAACTGATTGGTGAAAATTGTCCCAAACACAGGAAGCATAGGGTTATGGTGGAAGAAACATAATGGGTGAAGTCAAGAGTGGTGTTCCACAAAGATCAGTACTAGGCCACTACGTTAATATATATATATACTATATATATATTTATATATATATATGTGACAGATTAGGGGCACTATCGCTCCTTGAACCTATTTACGACTCCAGACACCAGGTCAAAGTCAATAGTTGACTTTATTAAATCGCCACAGTGACAAAGCACCTCTCCTTCACTTTACTCATATAACAATCACTATACAATAATACACAATCCTCCACTCACAGAGCAGCTTCCCCTTCCACAGCTCAGCTCACCATCTGGGAGCTCCCACAATCCTTTTAAATACCCTGACCTGGAAGGCTCTAATCCCCAGTCCATGTGACTCTCAATCACTTCGGTCAGATAAAAGTCCTTTCTTCACCCGAAGCACGTCATTCCCCTTGTCCACATGTGCTTCTGGGGCATAGGAAAATACCTGTTATTCCTCCTGCAGCTTCTCCTAGTGGCCCCATGGCATCCAGCAGGGCTGCGTATAAGAACTACAATGTCCATGATGCCCTGCTGGTCTTCTGGAGACCTCCATACTGCAAGGAGGGCTCCACCTGGCGGCTTGGGGGGATTGGCGATAAATGACCGGTCATCCCACAATATATATATAGTCACACTTGGGTCCAGCAGATTTGCACAGAAATACAGGAGGTTGTAGAAAACAGGAATTTCTATTCAAACACCTGCAAACAAATACTTGTTTCTTTTTCAAAAGCTTTAACGTGCTCCATGACAAGTCAGGATGATAGTTCCGCTAACAGAGAATGTCAGAAAGAGAGAAGATAAAGCAAAACAATCAATTCCAAAACTGACAGGTGCTGCAAGGCTTTTAAGTAAGCTGGAGTACCGTGTAGAGGTCTTTATTATGTGTTATAGCGCAAGAGAAGGGTAAGGAGCAATGTGAAGGTAGACTGTGTTTCAGGGGTATTCCCAGGGGCGTCTGTGTCCTCTTGGGGTGGGATCACCTCCAGCTTATATATATATATATATATATATATATATATATATATATAGTGGTATTTGGCGCCAATGCCCCCAGGCCGCTCAGATGGAGCCCTCCCTGCAGTATGGAGGTGCCCCGAAGACCAGCAGGGAATCATGGACTATGTAGTTTTTATACATGGCCCTGCTGGATTCCACAGGGGCTGCAAGAGGGGAGCTGCAGGGAGGGCGAAGAATCATATGTGCCCTATAACCCGGAAGTGCGTCATAGGAAGAGCGACAACAGAAGTGAGCGTACTTCTGGGGTGAAGAAAGGACTTGTACCTGACCTGGAAGTGATAAAGAATCACAAGAACTGGGGATTAGGAACACTTCGGGTCAGGGTGTATAAAGATCTGTGGAGCTCCCGAGGGCGAGCTGAGCTGGGTGGAAGGGTGGCAATGCGTCTGGGAGTGGAGGATTGTATTTGTGATTGACCATGAGACCGCCTAGTCCCTTCTGGGCAATCTACCTAACATAAATGAAACAGTCCTCTTTGTATTTAGGGTTCTCACGGAAGGATTTGATGATGATGGTCACGTAGACTTCTGGCTTTTAGTCCATCACTGTTGGAGCATCATAATGCTTTGAGTAGGTGGTGGTGGCGCAGGCCACCACCATGTAAAACCGGAAAGAGAAGGAAGGAAGAGAAGAAGAGAGTAGGGGTTAGTTAATTAGGACAGCGCCGAGAGCTGCGGGAGGACAGCTGGCACTTCCGCCAGCTGGAGGCGTGGGCAGAGGAGGAATGCCAGGAACACCTGGGGCTCATCCGGGGACTGTTTAAAAGGGCCATCTCCATTCATTCAGCGCTGGAGTCGGAGGAGGAAGGACAAGCACAGAGGAGGTGTGGAGCGGCCCGAAGAAAGGCATTGTGGCCAGGACTTTGTTTGGGGTTTTGTGCCGTGACTGGGGTCTGAGTGACCATTGACTGGGGTCTGTGTGACCTGTGAAATCTGTAAATAATTGTGTAAATAAACTTGTGGTGGTGATTTACAACATGTCCGACCTGTCTGTGTCAGGCGCGTCCACAATATATATATATATATATATATATATATATATATATATATATGTATATATATACACATACATACATACATACATAGCAAAAAGCTGGTTAAATTTGCACATAATGCCAAACTAGATGGATTGGAAGTATAACACAAAGGAAGTAAAATTGGGAGGTCTGAAAATTGAAAATACACCTTATGAGAAGGAATTATGAATTGTAGTGGACTCAAAACTATCTGACAGATAGTGTTAGAAGCCATTAAGAAGGATAACCGAATGTTATAGCAGGATGTGTTGAGTACAAGTCCATGGAAATTATGCCCAAGCTTTATAATCCCTGCTTATACCTCACCTGGAGGTCTGACAGAACCTAACTGGTCTCTAGACTACACAAGGACATAGCAGCACTGGAAAAGGTCTAGAGAAGACAAACTAGGCTGATTCCAGGGCTACAGGGGATGAGTTATGAGGAAAGATTTGAAAAGAGAAAAAGAACTGAGCCTTTTCAGTTTAAGAAAAAGAAGATTGTGAATGAGATGACTGAAGTGTTTAAAATTAGTACAGTCGATTGAAAATGATTTAATAAAGAACATGGCGACACAGTTGGAAATTTGTTAAGAGTAAATTTCACAGAAACATTGGAACGTTTTTCTTTACAGAAAAAACCACAGACACATGGAACAAGTTACCAAGTAGTGTGGTAAATTGTAGGTCTTTTGCAACTTTTAAAACTAGTCGATGTTATTTTGGATTAAATAAGTGGACAGGCCTGGCAAGCTTTATTGGGCTGAATTGCCTGTTCTTGTCGAGATTGTTAAAATGTTCATCAGTACTAATTGGCTTTTCATATAACCAATGTCAATTTTGTGAATGATACATCTGTCTCCATTTATTATCCAAAATAAGGTTATCGTTGCCCATATTTGGAAGCACATTCCTTGGGAAGCCAATTTGGAAAAAGACAATAAAAACAGAGGTGAAAGGACCAGTAAGTATAGCAATAATGTAAAGTATTTTATGGTGGAAGAGTTGGACAAGCCCTTCTCCATCCTAAAAGCAGGGCTCTGTGACACCACCCTATGTATAACTGCTGAATGTCCCTTCCTGTATAGGTAATAGTTTGCTTAATGCTCATTTATTGCCTTCTCCTTGAAAACAATTTCAAATGCTGAAAAACACATTTAATTTTATTTCCTAGCCAATTGCCAAAAGAGAAGATTTTATCATTGCTGAGGTATTCTGGAAAAGTATCTTGATAGAAGTTTACAGTAAAAATAACAGAGAAGTGTTCACTTATTTATCACTTTTATCTCTATTTTCTCTATTTCACTGATCACTTCTACCACTTTCTTTTATGTGGAATTGCTCCCTGGACACTTTTTCTTTGTATCAGTATACTGCTGCTGGATTATGTGAATTTCCCCTTATCTATCTATCTATCTATCTATCTATCAATCATATATTTGAAAAAAAGAAAAAAAGCCTTGCATTAATGTTTTATCATGATCCACGCTTTTTCCAGTAAGATGTTTTGTAGGATGGACAAACTTAATGACCAGGGTATTTTGTCATCTTTAGAGAATTTCTTGGTAATCTATTACTGCTACAGTGCATTATGTATGTGTGTAAACATGCTTGTCTAAGCACTGATTAAAGTCATGAGGAATGTAACAGATTCATATTAGCAATGGCACACTCAATAAACAAGGTAATTTAATTCTATAGGTAGCTAAACCCAAATATGGGTGTAAGCATGCAACAGTTCACAAATGTGACTGAACTTGATAACAAGCAAGAACAGTACAGAGCTCAATATGCATCATTGTGTAGGTTTAGGTCACCATATTGACTCATCAGAAGCTGGACCTTCCTCATACTATGCATTTAGCTAAAATCAATTGACCTCAGAATAGGATTTATGAAGCTTATGGGCTTTAACAGCCTTCACCAGTGATGCTTTAATCTGCATAAGGGACAATCTAATGTGATCAATTATTAGATTTAAATTTTTAATTAATTCATACCATTCTGAAGATCTTTTCATTTTCATTAAGAGTCTTTCGTTGATGGCCAAATTAATCAGCGTGGTAGGATTAGGTGAATTTTTTTATAGGACTTTTTTATTTATTCAACAAATTGGCATCTAGTGTTTTCACTACACAAAATATGAGTTTACAATGCTTGTTTTAATTTTGTAAAACTACTACAGTGTATACTACCTGCACATTAGTGCTGAGATAGCTTTAAGGGCTAGATGTTTTTAAATCCAGGTATTGACATTAAAACAAATATAGCTTACTTGAACCATTGTAGTTTTATTTGTGGTGATAATTTCATGAAATGTTATCGCACGACAACTTGCACGAATAACAGTTGGCCTATCAGTACAATTCTCATCTAGCAGTTGTTAAGCAATGACTGAATCTTTTAATCCCAACCATGTTAACAATTGACATTAAACCAACCATTTGCAACAAATAGTGTGTTTTGACTTTTGTTTTATTTTAGGTAATTACTCAGACAAAGTGACAAATACACTTACTTTCAGGAAATCTCCTCTCCACAATGTACCTTTGTACAAAGATTAACTGTCTTTAAGTCAGACTGCTGTGACAGTAAAGAAATGACATCTACGTATGGTCAATGTATCTCTAGGTTGCAATCTGTTGTAATACAGTGCACATCTACAAGCTATGGCCTTTACTTGACTGCAGTACAAATGTGTGGTGTTTTGCCTTGAAATGATCATGGTTAACACTGAATGAATAGTTCACCAATTAAGAAATAGCAGGCATTGCCTCCTCATCTTAAATAAAAGCAATATAAAAAACCATAGGAAGCTGTGAGTCATTAGAGGGACCATATATGTATATGTTTAAAGGCTGCATGCAGTTTTTTTTAAAGGACACATGAAGGTATGAAATTTTCACTTTTCTTTTCAATGTAAACTTCACGCTTGTTTACAGAATTTATTTAAAGTCCTATTTAAGGCTTTGAATGTTATTGTAGGAAAGTCAGTGTTTAGAGTTTAGGGAAGTTCTCATAGCAGAATTACAGACAGAGATATAATAAATGGCTAAACAAACATCTGCCTTCCACATGAAGCAATGGCACTCAGTATTTAGATTCTGTGCCTCTTGGGCCAAATGTTTGCAAGAAATTAACGAGAGATATATCTAGCTCAAGACATACGGTTATATTTCTTCTGTGTTTCTCTGAAAATAATTGTACTGGGATATATTTAAAATATTTTTCTTGCAAGCAACAATACTGTGACATGTATGCTAATAAGCTCTGCAAGCTAAGTGTTTTCCATTCTTCACTTTCAGTGACTCAGTGCAATATTTTCGGTAAATTAATCAAAACACCATCTAACAAGGTGCGAGGGTGGCTTGCTTCAAAATTGTGATAGCTTCAGTAATATGAGTCCTTATTACTGATGAAATTGTCACTTGATTATCATTCCTTGCATACAGAGTGAATCAGCTAATCTTATTTCCTTGGTCTTGTCTCACCAGATTAAGTCTTATTTCAGCTCTCTAAATGCTGCTTAAAATTAAAGGAAAATATGATAATCACTACATTATTTCTGTACAAGTCCTGAACTAATCATGCAGCTCTCCCTGTTACACCAGAGTTTATTTTTAACAAAGCACTATTTTATGTTGGTTATTCAAATTTAATTTCCATACCAATGAGTGTTTCGAATAGATAACTAGTTCTTCCCAATCATTTTCAGAAAATGAACTCCTTTAGATACTAACTGACCATGACCCCTATAAACTTCACAGAACTCTAAAAACAGCAGGACACATTTCTAATGCACAATAATACCCCTCTCTGTCAGTGTGTAAAAGAGCAATTTACAATATACTATATATCAGTTACCGACATACATTTTATATTCACTTTGCTATGTTCCAAGTACTCTGGGTTTCCCCCCTTGTATCTAAGACATGTATGTTAGTTAAACAAATGGGCTAAATTTCCCAGATATCGTTTTCTTTATTGGGTTGCAAAGATGGCCAGAAACCAATAATCGACAAGACACCATAAATGGACATATAAAACATTCACCATTCCACTTACATGGCCTTCAGTTCCAAGGTTAGACAGCAGTAGGCAGAAGAGCAGCCCAATGGGCTTCTTCATCATAGGGTACATTTACCTACCTACTAATATTTCCTCTAATCCACCAAATTTAGAGTCATACATGTCTTTGGGATGAGGAAACCATAAACAATGAGATTCACAATACAAATACATATATATGTATAAAATGAAATTGCCAAATTGAGTGACATAAAAATCACTGAAATGCAAATTTACCAAGTCTATCAAAATACATATTAAAACAAACAACTTAAATGGCTTAAAACTACTAAACTTACATTTGTAGCAGTGATATTTATAACCACATAACAAGCTAATAAATTTGCCAAGGTAAAGAAGACTGTTATCAAGCAGATGTCTTCAAATTGTACACATTTTGTGACTCAAGTGAATAAACTGAAGCAGTTTAATTATTCTAAAAACACATATTCTGATCCTTTTATCATCTAGTCACTTTTCCCTTAATTTGTTTCTTTTGATTTTTAAAACAACATAATATTATTTGCAATATTTTGTTCTCCCTTTTGAGACTTGCTTTTAACTTCCATGAAGACATCATAGTTGGAAACAATTTCTTATGATGCTCTGGGAGGAAAAAAAACCAAGAACTGTGTCAAAGAAGAGCGACTTTATTTTTCTCCAGACTTAGATGTATAATAAATGTCTATGTGTCCGTGAATTAGAAACTGGTTATTGAGGAGGATTGTTCCACCCCGAATATTTCAAAAAGAACTATAAGACAATTAAGGTCTACTTAGATTTATTTTTTTTAATAGCACCATAAAATACCATGGCGGTCAACGAGAATCTGAGCTCAGGGAAAGATGGAGACCTGTGACATGAGATTGTGATGTCTGATGGAACATTTTGGAGATCTCATTCTGCGTAGATTTCAGAAAGTCCAGGGTTACAGAGGTGTCTATGGTTTGCACTTTGAAATTGTATTAATTCCGTGCAGCACAAATGCATAGAATGATATTCTTAGAGAATGGTGTTCTGCTTGTTGTCATTCGTAAACAAGGTCTTCCATGTAACATTTTAATGAGCATAAAGATTTTTTCTTTTAGGAACCAATAGTGTTTTGAAAATGTAGATTTAATTTTACTGTCCCAGTGCCTTGATTGTGCCAGATACACAACATGTTTCAATTAAGGTTGAAATACAAGATTTTCTTTTGTGAGTGTAATGGAACATACTTGTATTTAGAAGACTGTAAGTAGCATTGCTAGATTCTCAATGACTTTAAAAAAATAGATTTTGCTAAGGTTTAAACATACAGTGTTTGTGAAGAGACTAGGATACTTTCAAAAATATTCCAAAACAAGAAAAAAAAGATTCTGACACATTACTACAAGAAACATTTGGAACCAGTGTTTATTAAAAAATGAGGTAGAAATTTTACTGAGAAAGTACTTGTACCACATTCACATTTTTATTTACATTAATTAATTCATTACTGAAACATATTTTTAAAGTAATTATGTAAACACATTTATTTGTTATATTTTTAGTAAAATTAAATTTAGCAAATAACTGTTCAGAAATATGTCATGATTAAGTTGCTGCAGTGTTTCTTTCATAGATTATGTAAAATATGCATTTTAACAAAGGATTACTTTAACTTTGATAATTACAAAGCTGTGCAGATAATGGTGTATACAGTATAGCTTGCGAGCAGGAATATACTGTAGTGTGCTTGAAAGTTTGTGAACCCTTTAGAATTTTCAATATTTCTGCATAAATATGACCTAAAACATCGTCAGATTTTCACTCAAGTCTTAAAAGTAGATAAAGAGAAACCAGTTAAACAAATGAGACAAAAATATTATACTTGGTCATTTATTTATTAAGGAAAATGATCGAATATTACATATTTGTGAGTGGCAAAAGTATGTGAACCTTTGCTTTCAGTATCTGGTGTGACTCCCCCCTTTGCAGCAACTGTGCAACTAAACATTTCTGGTAACTTTTGATCATTCCTGCACACCAGCTTGGAGGAATTTTAGCCCATTCCTCCGTACAGAACAGCTTCAACTCTGGGATGTTGGTGGGTTTCCTCACATTAACTGCTTGCTTCAGGTCTTTCCACAACATTTCGATTGGATTAAGGTCAGGACTTTGACTTGGCCATTCCAAAACATTAACTTTATTCTTCTTTAACCATTCTTTGGTAGAATGACTTGTGTGCTTAGAGTTGTTGTCTTGCTGCATGACCCACCTTCTCTTGAGATTCAGTTCATGGACAGATATCCTGACATTTTCCTTTAGAATTCTCTGATATAATTCAGAATTCATTGTTCCATCAATGGCAAGTCATCCTGCCCAGATGCAGCAAAACAGGCCCAAACCATTATATTACCACCACCATGTTTCACAGATGGGATAAGGTGTCAGGGATGGCTGGGGTGGCGACATGGGGCCGGCGGACGCCAGACCAGGAGCGCACCCGGAGAGCTTGCTCCACCCTTGGGGCCGTGGCCCCGGGG
>NW_024379759.1:0-29949 GCF_016835505.1 Polypterus senegalus
ACTAAAATTCCTCCCAAGATTTTTTTTAAATAATAGAGAGATATCTCTATTTTGATCTTTATACACCTCTGCCTGGGGCTTGTTTTTTTTGGACGTGCTCTGTCTTGAGGTATGTCAGAGGACTGGGTCTTTGTGAAGTATGGGAGACAAAAATGGGGTGGCTTGGGGGACTGGGGTGGAGAGAAAGAGAGCTATTTCTAATGTATTCTTTTAAACCTTATAATTGTAAAGTGACAATGCAACATAAGGCTTCATGGCAATAACTCCTAGGAAAACTGGAAAGTAGTAATAATAATAGTAATAATAATAATAATAATAATACATTTTATTTATACAGCCTTTCCCATGCTCAAGGCACTTACAGAATATAAGAAAGAACGGCAGGGTATACAGTATATAGCATTGTATACAAAGCAAATAAATAAATAAAGAAGATTAAGACAGTAAATTCAGAGAAAGCCTAACAGACAACAGAATTGATGGTCTAGCACACACATACAGGTTACATGAGCATCTTGACAGAGAGGTAAACTGAGAGAAGGGGAATGAAGTCAAGTAGAGCTAAAAGCCTTCCTGAACAGATGAGTTTTGAGTTGTTTTTAAAAGAATTCATGGAGTCAGCTGACCTGATTAATTTCGTAGGTCATTCCAGAGTCTGGGCCTATACAGCTGAAGGCCCTGTCACCCATGGAGTGTAGATTAGTGTGGGGCACAACAAGATTGCCAGAATCAGAGGACCTTAGTGGAGGGCAGGCACATAGTGATGGAGAAGGTCACTGATGTAGTTTGGCAGGTTATTTAAGGCTTTGTAGGTTATTAGTAGGATTTTATATTCGATTCTGTAAGACACAGGGAGCCAGTGAAGACGAGCAGGATGGGTGTGATGTGCTCGCTGCTGCTGGTTCGAGTAAGGACTCTTGCAGCTGAGTTTTGAATAAGCTGGAGCTGTGATATAAGATTAGAAGGGCACCTGCCAGCAGCGAAGTTACAATAATCTATGGGATGTGATAAAAGCATGGACAAGTTTCTCAGCATTAGAAAAGGAGAGGAAGGGAGAACACGGATATGTTACGGAGGTGAAAGTAAGAAAGTTTCTTAATGTGATTTATGTGGGTGGAGTAAGAAAGGGAGGAATCAAAAATGACACCAAGATTCTTTGCAGTAGAGGCAGGTCTGATGAGATCACCACCAAGATGGACTGGGAAGGAGCTCATTTTATTAAGTTGCATTTTAGTCCCAATTTGCAGGAGTTCAGTTTTGTTGCAGTTTAATTTTAAAGAGTTCTGCTCCATCCAGGTTTTAATTTCACTAAGGCAGGTTGTGAGCTGAGAAAGCTCTGATGAAGTTCCACTTTTAACACTGAAGTAGAGTTGAGTATCATCTGCATAAAATGAAAGCCCAGTCCATAGCTACGAATAATATGGCCAAGGGGAAGCATATAAATACAGAAGAGAAGAGGGCCGAGGACAGAGCCCTGAGGAACTCCTTGTGTGACTGGCTGAGCTGGATCTGCTGTTGCCAAGACTAACAAACTCTTGCCTATCAGTCAGATAGGACTTGAACCACTGGAGGGCAGTGCCAGAGATACCCAGCATGTTCTCCATTCTGGACAGTAGAATGTCATGTCTGACAGTGTCAAATGCTGCACTGAGGTCTAATAGAATTAATATGCTGGTTTGTCCAGAGTCTGCTGCCATAAGCAAATCATTGGTTACCGTAGCAGAGCAGTTTCACAGCTGTGCTGCACCCTGAAACCAGACTGAAAGGGTTCCATCAAATTAGTGGTTAAGTAATTGGTGAGCTGGGAGCTACAACACGCTCAAGAGCTTTTGACAGGAAAGGTAAGTGGGAAATAGGCGGAAATTGTTAAGATTGTCAGCATCAAGACCAGACTTTTTTAACATTGGGGTTACAGAAGCGATTTTAAAAGTGAGCGGCACAGAGCCAGTGTCAAGGGATGAGTTTATTATTGTTGTAACAGTCGGGATTATGGCATGAAGGCAGGATTTAAGTAGTGTGCTGGGGATGGGGTCCAGTACACAAGTAGTCGGCCTCATCTTACAAAGCAGGTTATTAACAAAGCAGATGTGACTGGTGAGAACTTAGAGAAGGAGCTGGATGGAGTGGGAAAACAGGGAGAGATATAAACAGATGATGTATTTATGTTAGTTGAATTATTTAGATCTTTAATTTTGTTACGGAAAAAGTGGAGGAATTCCTCACAGACTTCAGTAGAAGAGGTAGTTGGGCCAGATGCAGGTTGAAGTAGTTTATTAACTACAGAAAACAAAACCCTTGGGTTATCGTGGCCACTTTCTATTATTCTGCCATAGTGGGTGTTCTTAGCAGCAGTTAGTGCTTCTCTGTAAGCTCTTTGGTGGTCAGAGAAAGCCTGGATGTGCACAGTGAGGCCAGTCTTACGTGACATTCTCTCAAGGCGTCGCCAGCTGCTTTCATAGATCGCAATTCTGAGTTATACCAAGGAGCTGAACGCTTAAAGGAAACCTCCTTATGTTTTAAAGGAGCTGTTTTATCTAATGCTGAATGAAGGGCTGAGTTATAGTGGTCAACAAGACTATCTAGTGTTGACGGAATAGGTGCAGACAGTAAAAGATCAGAAATGGATCCAGAAAGGATAGAGGGACAGATATTTTAAGGTTTCTGTAAGAAATTTGTCGTTTACAGGTAAGAGGAGGTAAAGGCAGTGAGACAGTGAAAAATACTGCTTTATGGTCAGAGAGTCCCAAATCAGTGCTGTAAATGTTGGCAACAGATAGTCCAGAAGTGCAGATCAGATCCAATATATGACCACCAGAGTGGGTGGGAAAATCAACATGTTGTGTCAAGTCAAAACAGTCCAGTAAGGATAGGAATTCATTTCTCAGTTTAGATGTAGTAATGTCAATATGGATGTTGAAATCACCAAGAAGGATAATTCTCTGAGAGTAAGAGCTTAGGTGGGTTAAAAGTTCAATCAGATCAGATAAGAAGGATGCATTGTATTTTGGGGACGATAAAGAACAATGAGTGAGACAGGACCTGTTTTTATTAGTTTAAGAGCCAGGCACTCAAAAGACAGTGGACAGTCAATTGGGATTCGTTTGATATTTAAGTCTGCTCTGATAATTACTGCTAGCCCACCGCCTTGTCTAGAGCTGCGAGGTTCTGTATGGAAAGTGAAACCAGGTGGAGTCAGCCTCCATGAGACACAGCATATCAAGTTTGGTGTCAGTGATGAGTTCTGACAGCACCAATGCTTTGCCATTAAGAGATCTCGAGTTAAACAGGGCAATATTAGTTAATAAGGCATTTTTGCACAGAGCCATGATCAGGGTTTATTTCCACATAATGTAAATTTAGCACACTGACACTTTATTTCCAGGGCCATGAGAAGGAAGGCTTATTCCTGAGCAAATGCTGCCGGTCCTCTTTTCATTCGCAGCACAGCGGTGGCGGGCAACCCGACCCGCAATGTACTTATTTCAGGCACTGCAAAATACCGCGTCTTTTAGGATGTTCCAGTCAGACCATTTGCTCTGGACAAACTGTTTAATAAGAAGGAGTTTGTCATGAGAGTATTTTAGCATGATACTGGCAATACTTATCTGAAAAGCAGTGGAGAAGCAGCACAGCAAGCGGAACCGTAGGACAGGCAGGTGTGGCAGCATAGATGAGATGAGCGGCGATAGCAAAGCAGCAGAAAGCATAGCAGGAGGAGGTAGCAGGATTTGGAGGTTCCAATACACAGCCACAAACAGTAAGCAGCTTGGTAATTTCAGCGTGATTCCCCTGGAGCCATAAGCCAGGTTAGTATGAAGTTCCCAGTCGTAGAGTATTGTAAGATGAAATGGGAGCAGATCAGCATAGCGAATATAATCACGGAGACAGATCATCCCGAGGTCCTAGATCATCCAGGTACAAAGAAATGTTAAGTAGGTCTCGTCCCGATCCACAAACTCAGCTGTTCCCAGTCAAAGTAGAGTCCATAAAATCTGTAAATATTAAGCCAAATCCATGCAATTCAAGTCGGCTGTATCCACAAACTATACTTACAATAAAAGAAATAAAACAAGTGTGAGAAAGTGTATAATTAAAAGGCTGAATTTTGCGAAAAGTGTTGTTAACAGGGAGGAGCGGCAGCAACTTGCATGTGCCAGCGTCCCCTCACCTGCTGAAATAAGTAAGGTCAAAGCTCTCTTATTTCAAGTTAAGACTACAAAAAGACAACAAAAGCTCAGAAGCAGGATCTTCATGATCAAACAGTTAACTTTGTGAGGTGCAATGTTAAAGGTCTTAATCACGAATTAAAGAGAAAGAAAGTATTCTCTCACCTAGCAGGTCTAAACCAAAATAGTATTTTTAAATGAGACCTACTTATTAAGCAAACATCCGTTTTGGCTGCACAGAGACTGGATTGGCCAAATATTCCATTCCAGATATACAAAGGAAACTAGTGGGAATTCTTGTACATAGAACAATAACATTTGTACTAACAGATGTAGTATTTGATCCTGAAAGAGATATGTGATTGTCATAGGTAACTTATTTAACTGTAAAGTGATTTTGATAAATATCTACACCTAATGTAGATGATAGGGACTTCATGCAAAACATATTTGCATCCATTCCCAATGTGAACACACATAAAATTATAATGGCTGGGGACTTTAATTCTGTTTTATATCCAGAACTTAGATAGGTCTCCTGACACAGGGGACGAGGAATCTAACACCTCAAAACAATTATGCAGTTTGTAATAGATCACAACTTGTCAGACTCCTGGAGATTTTTAAACCGAAACTCAAGAGCATATTCTTTCTACTCACCAATGCATCACTGCTACACAAGAATTGCTTATTATTTTAAAGATAATAATTTCTTGTCTATGATTAAATCTTGTAAGTATAACGCTATTGTGACCTCCGACCACGCTCCTCTAATCATGGAGCTAAAATCACTATGCCTCACACACTTATCTTGCAGATGGCATCTTAACCAACTTTTATTAGCAGACGAGAACTGTACAGAACTTATATCCAAGCAAATCGATTTTTTTTAGAGACAAATACATCCTCAGAGGTCTCTACAGGAATACTCTGGGAAACTCTGAAGGCTTTCTTACGAGGACAGATTACCTTAACCCACAAAAATAAATTGGAAACCAAGAAGGTATCAGAGCTAATCAGTGAAATTTCCAGAAAAGATCATGAACATGCCAGGTGTCCAAATGAAGGACTTCATAGGCTCTGCACTCAGAACACAACCTCTTAACAACTAATTTTTAAATCAAGACCTCATTAGTATGAACAGAGAGAGGAAGCCAATAAGATTTTAGCTCAACAAATCCACAACCAGGAAGTTTGAAATGCAGTCCCAGCAATTATCAACACAGAGATAAAAACATTGATCATAAAAAATAATGCACACAATTAGAGACTACAATAAGTCCTTATATTCTACTGAGCTTAAAGAAGACAAGACACAACCAAATGCATTTCTGAATGCATTACAGATACCACAACTAGATACTCTCAGCGCAGAGAAATTGGATAAACCTCTGGCACTATCAGAATTACTACATGCTATAAACTCACTTCAGAATGGGAAAGCAGCAGGCCTTGATGGCTACTCTGCCATAATTTAGCTTTTATTAGCAACATTTACAGAAGCTAGAGACAATAAAATTCTACCTCAAACTTTTAGGTCAAGCTCTAATTACCGTGTTCCCTAAGCAAAATAAGGACTTATTACAATGTGCATCATACAGACCAATCTCACTTTTGAATAACGATGTAAAGATACTTTCCAAAGTCCTAGCTAGAAGGATTGAAAAAGTGCTTCCTTTGGTAATATCACACGACCAAACTGGATTTACTACAGGTAGACAGCTTCCAATCTTGACACCTGTTTAATTTGATATATTCACCCACAAAGTCAAACACCCTGGAGATACTATTACTTTTGGATGGAGAAAAGCATTTTAACTACCTTTTACCATGTTGAAGAAATTTGGGTTTGGCCGAACATCTGTGCATGGATCAAACTACTGTATACCTGTCCAGAAGCTTCAGTTTGTATTAACAACATTAATTCAGACTACTTTAAACTAGAATGGGTAGAAGACTGCCTTGTCACCACTGCTGTTTGCAATACGCCATTAAGACACTGGCTGCTCGCTCTCAAAATGCTTATTAGATAAAGGGAATTATCAGAGAAGGACTTGAACAGAAAATTTCTCTATATGCAGATGATATGGTACTGTATATATTTAATCCATAAAATACTGTGCCTGCAGTCCTAACAGCACTAACAGAATTTCAAAAGATTTCTGGTCTCAGAATTAATTTGAACAAAAGTGTGCTCTTTCCATTAAATTCTCAAGCACACAATATTAGATTGGACACCTTCCTTTCATCATCACAGATCAGTTTAAATAACTAGGGGCAAACATTACGAGTAAACATAAAGCAACAAAATTTAGCTGTCTGCATGGAAAAAATTAAGCAAGACTGCATAGATGGTCTACCCATCATCTAACTTTAGCTGGAAGAATTAACATTATCAAGATGAAAATCCTTCCAAAGCTTCTCTTTCTATTTCAAAAAATTCCAATATACATCAATAAATAATTTTTTAAGAAATTAGTTTCAACCATAACCTCATTAAGCCTAACAAAGGGTTAGGCTTTATCATAACTTTCAATTTTATTACTGGGTGGCAAATATACAAGGTATAAAAACCTGTACATTGGCACAAATAGGTGAGCAGATGCAGGCATGGTCGCAACAGAAATAAAATCCTGAAGCACTTCTTTATATTCCTTGCTTTGTACCTCCAATAAGTACAAGTCATCACCAATATACTAAAACCCAATAGTGCTTCACTAACTCAGAATATGGAACCAATGTAGGAAGTTTTTTAAGATTGAGAAACTTTTACTTGTGGCACCTCTGCACGAGAACCACCTTTTTCCACCCTCTCAAACGTACTCAGTTTTTATTGTCTCGAAAAAATTCAGGATTAACACTAGAATTACCAAAGCCTATGAAAAAATGCATAATCTCAGCCCGCCTTATATCCCTTCAAACTTCTCCATCAGCATCTTTTGTAAATGTGTTGATCAACACAAGCAGCCTGCTAACCCATTACCCCCACCCATCGCCAGAGCTCAATTCAGAAAGAAGGTTCTCATTGCTCAGTGTTTATCTTGGAGTGAATTGCCTGAAATTGTAGAGGGTAAATAAATAATAATAATAGTGTTCCGTGTTTAAAACAATCTATGTAAACACATTGTTAAAATAAGCGTTTTAAATTTTTCATAATAAATGACAAAATGTGGACATGTACTGTATAATGTGTGAAGCCTGAAGTCCAAATATCAACACTTTCACAAAAGGTACAAGTTTAATACAACAGCTTCTGTGGTGCAGCGGTAAGAACTGCTTAATTGTAATAAAGAGGTCGCCAGCTCGATCCTGGCTGCCTCTCAAATTTCCCATTTTGAGTAGTGAGCTGCCCTTATTCTTAATATTATACAATAAAACATACATTTGATTTCGTCTGTAACAGCCAGTGTAAATTTATAGTACTTGCAAAAGTTAGCAGTTTTTTTCAGTTTTATTCTCTCAGTCATGATCACGATACAATGCCAGCAAACCCCAGAAAATCAGCCCCATCAAAACAAACCTGGCGATGTTAATTTTATTTGAAACTGGGAATAACTGTGGCAGCACAGTGGTAGCGCAGTGGTTGCTTCCCAGGTCCTCTCTGCGTGGAGTTTCTGTTCTCCCAGTGTCTGCATGGGTTTCCTCGGATGCTCGGTTTCCTCCCACAGACCAAAGACATGCTGGTTAGGTGCACTGGCGATCCTAAATTGTCCCTAGTGTGTTCCTGGTGTGTGTGCTTGTGCCCTGCGGTGGGCTGGCACCCTGCCGGGATTTGTTCCTGCCTTGCGCCTGTGCTGGCTGGGATTGGTTCAACAGACCCCCTGACCCTATGTTAGGATATAGCGAGATGGATAATGGATGGATAGATGGAATAACAGTGGATGTGAGTGTTATTTGGAGACAATGGAGCTGGACATTCTCTGATCTGGAGGGATAAAAGCTTACACACAAGCGCTGGTGAATCATGCCTTCTTGGTATCTCACTGTCACTTGAATTTTTTATTCAGTTTTATTGAATGTTCCTGCTCACGCTGAATATGCACCTTATGATCCATAATGTCAAAGCCGCACTGACAAAAAACAGAGACCTAGGTATCTATACTAATAAAAGTCAAAGCCCTCACTGACTGACTGACTGACTGATCACTAATTCTCCAACTTCCCGTGTAGGTAGAAGGCTGAAATTTGGCAGGCTCATTCCTTAAGGCTTACTTGCAAAAGTTGGGCAGGTTTCATTTGAAATTCTACGTAATGGTCATAACTGGAACCTTACTACTTTCGTCCATATACTGTAATAGACTGCAGCTCGGTGGCTTGAGTGCCTGCCCATATAAAGTAAATATTCGTGGGTGAAGGACTGTGCTTAGCATATTCATAAGCGCAGCTACTGCGGAAACCCTCCCTCAGCGAAGTGCAAGAGAAACTTTTAAGTGCGGGTCTGAGCTAAAATTAAATAAAGCCGTGGACATCGCATAAGATCGCACAAGATATTTGCGAAATACAACTTTAATGAGAAGCGCGGGGTATAAAGCCTCGATGCTAAAGACCTGGCAGTCATGCCTTCTCTGCTGGCCTAAAAAATATCTGAATCGCAAACTTATGTTAATTATATTTTGTCCATGAATACTTATTAAGTAATTCCAAATAGTCGGTCCGCTTCCTTTCATAACTTTTCCGATGGTTGTGCTGCTTCCAGGCATGTATTTTCATATTAAAGCATTTAACCAATCACATTTCAGCCATCATTTGTTGCCAGGCAGAGAGGCCTTCACAATCCGTTGTGCAGGCACTCTAACACAGAATAAATGTCGATTAACCTGTTGCTTCAACCAATCAACAGGTTAATCATCAACAAACCAGATTTTGAGTTGGTGTCAGTAGGGCCCTCTAGCAGGCGTACGGCAACGCGTCACCGTATTCAGACCCATTGATTGGACAGAAGCGATATGAGGAACTCTACGAGGTCACTGAGCACCGCAGCGCTCCGAACGCAAGATCCTCGCGCGCACTACGGCCAATTCCATGGCAGGATTCTGGACAATATTATTTGCCAGACACAGACCAGATTTCAAGACCGAAAACCTGATGTTTGTCATGCTCCTCGAGCCTCAGAAGTTTCGGGAATACAAGAAAAATTTCCGCATCGAAGCCTTCTCCAGTTTAACACAAGAGCCACGGACGGTTTTGATCTGTCTCAGCTAAAAACAGAACTGACTGTAATGTATGCCATGGATGATTTTGCAGGAAAATATCCCACTGATCTCCTTGACTTCCTTCATCAGAAAAATCTGAATTAGAGCATGGGGCAGCTGTTCACATTGGTATATTTGGCGGTGACCATTCCGTGCACACTGCTTCTGTCGAGTGAACATTTTCAGCCCTAAAGCAAATTAAAACTTATGCCAGAAATACGACAGGGCAGGTTCGACTTTCAGCATTAGCCGATGGCGATAGAAAGGGACTTTTTGATTAAACTGAAGCGCACGGGTAATCCATCGACAGAGTAATTGAACTGTTTTTGAGGAAAGAGAGGTGGATGGATTTTGTTTACAAATAATCTGAATTTTGGTGAGTAAAATGTTGCAATTTTCCCTAAATAATATTGCAAGTTTATGAGTTATTACTGATGTTTTTATGTGTGTTGCGGCTGTGGCTGCAGTAGAAAGGAACTTGTTCACCCCGGTTTGTCTATTCAATAAAGGCATTTATTGTGGCTACAGGAGTTATCTATCTGTAATGCAGTGGCTCTTTATACTGTATTTCTGCATATTAAGATGGTTTTATAACCATAAATTAGTTTTGAGGCGGATTGATTCAGGCGGAGCACTACTGAAGGCCTAGGTGTGAGATGCGGTCCGCCACTGGACCAGATGATAACGTAAATTTGATGAACATTACAACCGAAAATAAACAAAACTGTAGAGAGGTTCAGATTATACTTCTCCCAGTCGTCTCTCTAAATCCTCCGTGCGAGAACATCATCATAAGGCTTAACAATCTTATTGTTACACCTTCTATGCACCGAACTCTCCTTATTACAAAGTCTTCCTTGCTTTACCGCTGGCTGCTTCTTTCCATTCACCTTCCTAGCTCTTTATTTAAACACTTTTCCTTCTCAATTTTCCGCTCCTTCACTGTCTTCTCCTTTTCATTCAAAATACGCGCCTCCTTGCCTATTTTCAGTCAGCTCCCCTTACGTCACACCATGGTACGTTTATCACAAGTTAATCCGGGAATGCCTGTTAAACATCTTAAATTCACGAGTAGCGATTTTGTAGTGAACACTTCGATGAATGAAACCTGTTATCTTTACAACGATGACAACAAACGGAATGTAACTTTATAACAACACGTCCTCCAAATACGAACCTGATTGAAAGAAATAATGATAATCAAATCCTTGATGACAGCAACACTCATAACAGTGACAAAACAATTACATTGACAATCAGGTTATGTTATTTTAAAATGTTTCCTTTTCTTTTCATAACTTCTTTAACACACTACTTCTCCACTGCGGCTAGGTATTTTGCTAGTATATGATATTTGGAATACTTAGTTTATGGCGTGTAAAGTACATTCGGAAAACATTGTGGCAGTGATGTAATATTATTCATATTCATTCGCATACCTTCTTGCGGTTGTAATCAGTGACTGCATTGTTTGTTTGTTTTTTTCAGATCTTGCCCAATCTCCACATTTTGGTGCATGGTGGTATTTCTATTGTACTCCAGGACATGCAGAGGAAAGAATAGTACAGAGAGGTCAGTTCCGCACTATATACAATCATCAAATTCAAATGTTAACAGTTCCAACACATCTAAGGACCATCCTTCCTACATGCGATGTGTACCTGTTGCAATGTACACACTTCTCTCTATGCTGTAGTGTCTATTACATTGAAGGAACACCAGACACTGAGTTTGCTATCCTTTGGGGAAGCAGCTGTCTTGGAACAGAAGCTCATCTCCATCGCCTTTTCTTGTAAGAAGTGATGACGGTTCCTCTGCAAGGTGAGCCAAGAACACTCTTTTCTCAGTGGACCCCATGCATGCCTTGCACAGTACATGTGCAAACATCATCGCACTAATGCAATATTATTTGAAACTAACAGCGTCAGATCAGGTGTAAATTTATGCTGGCGCTGTTAGCTAAGGTCAGATCAGGAAGCTGGGGTGGGGGTTAGGGGGCGGGAGCGTGACAGAATAAGGCTGAAAAAAAAAGATATCTTTACAATTTCCTTAAATTTACACCCGATCTGGCGCTGTTCAACTGCAAGAAGGTATGCGCTTGAGTTTGTTTCAAACCAGTTTTGTTAAATTTGACTTGTATGTATCACCATGACATATTCACACTTCAGGATCAGATACTATGTCTGATACTACAAAATGAGATTGTTTTGTGTATTAAGATCCCCACACCTCTAGTTTTTTTTTTTGCATAGCTGGAGTGAAAGATGTGGGCAATCCAATCTCTTTGCAAACAGAAACTAGTCCTTACTTATTAAGTAAGTCTCCTGTAAAAATACTATATTGGCATTTAGATCCGTTAGGTCAAAAAATAAATTTTTTCTCTTTAGATTGTGATTGAGACCTTTGACATTCCAGCTCAGAAACTTCACTGTTTGGTCAGAGATACACTGCTTCTGAATTTTTGAGGACATTTTGTAGCGTAAGTAAAAGTAGTACATTGTTTCATATATTTGGTTTAACTTTGATTTCATATTGTTGCTGAGTATTGTGGCTATGGAACTTATCATCATGCTGGCTCTTATAGTTGTCAGGGTAGAAAGGATAAATAAGAAATAACTTGCTCTCTCTCTAACCCCCAGCCCTCCCCTATTTTGCCTCCTCAAGTGAGATTAGACCACACTTTGCAAAGTCACAGTCCTCTGACATGCCAAGAGACAGAGCAGGTTCAAAACAAAACAAATTCCCAGCAGCTGTGTAGTAAAGATGAAAATTGAAATTTTTATGATAATACAATCCAGATGCAATAAACCTAGGGTATGATGTTAAACAGTCCCCTTAGGTAAAAAAAAAAGTGCTTTGTTTCCATCTTCTCTGTGCGGAAATGCAAGTGCAGTTGGGAGTTGATGCTGTTGACTCACTGGGGGTACTGGCAATTGATACTGGTGGTATTGGTAGGAGTTGACAGCAGGGATAGAAAGGTCATGCTCCATTCCAATAATTTGCCTGAAATCAGCGAATTCTAATTTGCCTGCCTCACTCACAATTTTGCTCCCACTTATGCTCTTGACTGCAGCCGGTGCTGCAGCGTGAGGTCCCAAGAGATGTATTCCTTCACCTGTCTCTTCCAAGTCAGTCGCTGGCAGGCCGTATCGTCAACTTGAGAACATTCATACTCTAATGAAGCTTTAGCTGCCTTTTATTCTCTTTCTGAACCCTTGGTCTGTAGCTCATGCTTTAAATCACTTGTATATACTTGTAATTAAATCCTCTCAAGCTGAATACTGGATAAGAGTAAAAAAAAGTAAAATAAAGCTGCTTGTGGAGCTACGTCCTAGATGTCCATCTCTCACAATGGGCGAGACCAACTATCTTTTTTTTTAACAATTTAACAAATCAACAAATTGACAAAATAATTGCCAGATTAATTGATTATTAAAATAATCATTAGTTGCATACCTAGTTTAATGTGTATTGTGTTAGATTTGTATGCATGCATTTATTTTTATGCTAAAACTGCCTAGCTATCGGAAACAATGATGCAGCATGACTACCAGATATGTACAAAATTTACCCACATCATATCACATTTACAGCTCATGCAAAGCTGCAGGGTGGCTTGGTACCATGCAAGACCAC
Source organism: Polypterus senegalus (assembly GCF_016835505.1). NCBI lineage: Eukaryota > Metazoa > Chordata > Cladistia > Polypteriformes > Polypteridae > Polypterus > Polypterus senegalus. Next base: position 12,995 of record NW_024379759.1, read on the forward strand.
CATTTCTAAAAGATCTCAGGCTGGTTGTTTTTCCAGTTCAAATAGCATGTTCACATCTACCAAAACAAACTGGACTATAAAGAGCTTGAATCAACTGCTCCAAAGGAACTATGTGTAAAAACACCTATACATTCACCAGTCAGATCACACAAATTATTTTCAATTTATTTTGAGGTAGGATTGTTCAAATATCGTTAGACAGCAAAGTACACAATGTAGGGGTAGTTGAAATTTACTTGTTAAATTCAAACAAGATAACATGTGAAGAAATTGTAGTTGTCCAGGAGTGTAGAAATTAGAAATTAGCATTAAACATTTACTGAAAACATATTTAATTGTTTTATAAATTTTATATTCAGTTATTCATAATCAACATTGCAGATGGTTGCTTTTTCCAAATGAAACTTACTTTAATAGCAACAAATGAAAACTACTTAAAGGGCTAACTGATGCAATCTAGCAAGACACTAGCTGAGAATGCTTCAAAATATTTTCATCATACCCAATCTACTATCCTATTAAAAACTGTCTGGCAGAATCTCTTAATCTGTTAATAATCAGCTTACAAGCTCTTTCAACAGGAACCTGAGGCTCTCTTAGACTTCATCAGTTCAATGTGTCTTGGCAAAGCTGAAGGTTCCTGGCAACCTGACAAGCATCACACAGACAATTCATTGCTATCTGAAAAAGACTGTCATAGCTCTATTAGAATTTCTCATTCAACAATTACAATATAGGAACATAACTGTAAGAAATGAATCTGCAACCTGGATCAATTTAAAGTATACCAATGCCCTGAGCCTAATTAAATAAAATAAAGAAGCAGGTTTAGTTTCATGAATGTTTATAATGAACAGCCCACATGAACAAGCAAATATATATGCAGTTATACTTCTATAATACATATGTTTATTAATAAATTGTATTACACTGTTTCTTAAAATAAGTGTGATTCAGTTGCTCTAATGTACAGTAAGTCTAACAGCCAGATACCATCTGCTACTGCAGAAAAAGGTAAGGTAAATAAAGTAGAAGCCGTACCAAATTATTTACTTAATTACTGGCATTGGGAAGATTGACAATTAGGGTAAATCGTGAAACTTTGGATGATTTAAAATCTGAACCATTCACTACAATAGACAGCAAAAACCAGCTTGAAAATAATTTTACAGATCAACAGCAGAAAAGCAGCTGCTGGAAAAGAAAAGTTTAATATTCTAGAGAGAGAGAGGGCAAGAGTTTAAAAGTAAATACATAAATACAAAGAACCAAGACACGATTAACCATAATCTAACATGCTTGTAGGACAAGTTAACAATTGTGATTAATGAAAAATCGCGGTTGCAAAAAAAGAATGACAGACAACAGGAAGATCTTACAATAATAAGAGATAAATGATCCTTGGCAGACTCCAAAACTAACCAAGCTTCAATGGAATTATGCAAAATTACCCAAAAGTGTGGTGCTGCTGTATAGCCACGTGGTCTCAAATTACGAAGAGCACACTCTGCACAACAAAAATCTTCCATGAAAAGTTCAAAAGAAAAAAAATAATAATAAAAAGGAAAATAGGAAACCTATCCCTCGTTAAGTGAGTGACCATGCCAGGTAGTTATAAAGCTTAAGCACATGCGAAATTATAAAAGCACACCTTATGAAAAGGTGCTTGCATCCAACTCAAAGGAAAATGCAGGTTATAAAAGAGTCAGAGACTGAGCAAACTTCTCTGAAGTGTTTAAAGTAGAAATGAATGTAACATAGACAAATATTTAAGAAATATTCAGCAAAATCTGGCATATGTGCCAGTTTTTACTGTGCAATAAAAACAATACCTGTTCATGTATGAATAGAAAGTCAAAACTGGGAAATCTAATCCAAATATGTGTTACTGTGCAAGGTACTGGACAGGAAGTATTCTTTACATATAGATTTAGAGCATGTGCATTTAAAAGAAATAAGGAATTTAGTTTAAAAGTTATGGGTGACAAAGGGCATCAGAAATCTAAATCTGTCCAACAAGGAAAAGAAATCAATAAGCAAAGAAGTGGTTACGTCTCCACGAAAGTGGAAAGAGCGTGATAAATCACCAGACAGACATTTAAAAGTGAACTGTAAAGAACGTTTAGAACAGCAGGCTTCGAAAACAGAAGAATAGCTTGCTTGAAAATATAACTGAAATTATCAGAAAATTCCTTCACGTAGTTCAAAAGTAAATGAACAGATAAAAGCCACTGGGTCCATGCCAGAGAGGCACAACTGATGCAGTCTTCTCGCCCTGGCCTCTCTGGCTTAAATTGCTTGACACTGAGGATTGAAATAAGACATCAGTCTCAAAGCACACAGGCTCCGAACAAGCCCATCTGCAGAGTTAGAGAGCTATTGTCTCTCACCAAGCAGATTCAAAAAAGCAAAAAGGACATAAAAACACAGCTTTCAAAATAAATCATGTTGTTTAACACCTTTGTGTGACACTGTTGTGTCCATCTCAAGCATTCACAAAACTCAAAATAGTTTAGAAAACTAATGACTAATAGGAGGAAGAAAAACAATAATTAAGTTATAAAATCCATATAGTTCATACCAATAATTGGCAACGGTATAAACAAAGCATTCTTAAGGCAGTGCAGAGTCTGCAGAGCTGAAAATGGGTATCAAGCCTTGAAAAGTTTGGGAACAACTGAACTAGATAATAATGTATACATGTGTCATATGGGAAATTCGGATCAATAAAGCAATGCTAAAATAGTGCTTTAAGCAATGATTAAAAAATTGAAAAATTTCTTCAGCCTTAAAATACATATAATGATGAAAAATGTATATCATGATATAATTAAAAATTACCACGATTACATATCATGGTATAATCTATGCTCATATTGTTTTCAAACTGAATTCAGATTTTATAGATTAACAGTTGCTAGTTTTACTATGGTGTTTCTTTAAATATAGACCATTCTAAAGAACCAAAGTAATGATAATACATTTTTTTATATAGTACCTTTCTCATACTCAAGGTGCTTCACAGAAGTTCAGCATGCACAATAGGAAAAAAGCAGAAAGAAGATCAAATACAACAACACTGCATACACAATATCAGCATAAAACACTAAATAAAAATAAAGGAAACATGAAGCTTTGAATTATAATGACAGGACAGGCAATGGACGCAATAAAATACAAAAGTACAAATACTAAAGGAAAACACTAAACAAATAATATAATTTGTTATACAAATGCAAATCATCCAGGGTACCTAGATAGAGAGATCAACTGAAACAAAGGGTCAAAGAGTATTTGTTTTAATTTTTTTTGTTTTTTTAAAGAATGATTTGAGTCAGCTGATTTAATTAAGCAATATTCAAAATATCTTTGTTGTAGAAAATCATAAATATGAACTTAAGAATAAACAAACATACAGTGGCATGCAAAAATTTGGACTCCCTTGCTTTAAATATCTGTTACTGTGAATAGTTAAGAGAGCAGAAGACTAACTGATCACCAAAAGGTATAAAGTTAAAGGTGACACATTTCTTTTCAGCATTTTATGCAAAATTAGTATACTGTTTTGTTTTGCACAATTGTACACATCGAGGTAACTTTTACCAAGGTCTCAGACCTTCATTAGCTGTTCACAGTCATCGTTAGGAAATCCCAGGTGATGCAAATTGCAAAGCTGTATAATTTTTCTGACTCTTCAAACCTTTCCCCAAAAATCAGCAGCTATGGGCTCCTCTGAGCAGCTTCCTAGCACTCTGAAAAATAAAATAATTGAAGCTCAAAAGCAGGAGAATGCTACAAGAAGAAATCAAAATGATTTCAGGTAGCTGTATCCTCCGTTCATAATGTTATTAATTAAATGGCAGTTAACGGGAATAGTGGTGGTAAAGTTGAGGTCAGGAGGACAAAAAACTTGCTGAAAGAACTGCTTCATTGGATTGCTAGACAGGCAAATAAAACCCCTGTTTGACTACAAAAGACCTTCAAGGAAGATTTAGCAGACTCGGGAGTGATGGTGTACTGTTCTACTGTGAAATGACACATGAACAAATATGACTTTTATGGTAGAGTCAGAAGAAGAAAATTCCTGCAACCTAGCCACAAAATTCAGCCTGAAGTTTGCAAATAAATATCAAACAGGCCTGATGCATTTTGGAAACAAGCCCTGTGGACTTCAAATAAATACCAGCGAATACTGGAAGCAAAGATCACATCTTCTGTTTAAAAAAAAAAAGTTGAAGTTAAAAAGAGGATGGGTCCTACAACAAGATAATGATCCTAAACGGACCTCAAAATCTACAATGAACTACCTCAAGAGGCGTAAGCTAACAGCTTTACCATGAACCTCACAGTTTCAACCTAAATATAGATCTCAACAGGGAGTGAATACAAGAAGGCCCAAGAATCTTGCAGAATTAGAAATCTTTTGCAAAGACAAATGGGAGATAACACCCCAAATAACTGCAGGACTCTAGTGTGGCTACAAAAACGCTTTACAAGCTGTGATACTTGCCAAAGGGGTATTTCCAACTACTTACCATGTCAGGTGCCCAAACATTCGCTTCAGGCCCTTTTTATTTTTTTGATATTTTGCATCTATAAATGATGGAAATAAAAATGTAATTAAAATATTAAAGAAATCTGTCATCTTTAACTTTATGCCTTTTGGTGATCCGTTCATACTCTGCTCACTTAATTATTCACAGTAACAGACATTTTAAGTAAGGGTTCTAAAACTTTTGCATGCCACTGTATATTGCATACACCATTAAAAAGACACAATCTTTAAAAATATGTATATGGGGTAATGTGCCTGCTAGGCATTAAAAACACCTGTTTTGAACATTCCACAGGTGAACAGGTTAATTGAAAACAGGTGTTTGCCATGATTGGGTATAAAAGGAGCATCCCAAAAGACTCAGTCGTTCACAAGCAAGGATGGGGCAAGGTTCACCACTTTGTGAACAACTGGGGCAAATAGTCCAGCAGTTTAAAACAATGTTTCTCAACATACAATTGCAAGGAATCTAGGGATTTCATCATCTACTGCCAATAATATCATCAAAAGATTCAGAGAATCTGAAGAAATCTCTGCACGTAGCGGCAAGGCGAATACCAACACTGGATGCCCGTGACCTTGATCCCTCAGACAGCACTGCATTAAAACCGACATCATTCTGTAAAGGATATTACCACGTGGCTCAGGAATACTTCAGAAAACCATTGTCAGTTAACACAGTTCGTCGCTACATCTACAAGTGCAAGTTAAAAATCTACCATGCAAAGTGAAAGCCATATATTAACAACACCCAGAAGCGCCGCCGGCTTCTGGGCCCGAGCTCATCTGAGATGGACTGATCCAAAGTGGAAAAGTGTGCTGTGGTCTGACGAGTCCACATTTCAAATTGTTTCTGAAATGATGGACGTCGTGCCCTCCAGGCCAAAGAGGAAGAGGACCATCTAGATTGTTATCAGCACAAAGTTTAAAAGCCAGCATTATATGTGTGTGTGTGTGTATATATATATATATATATATATATATATATATATATATATATATATATATATATAGTATAGTTTTGGTGGAGGTATTTATATACACCGATTTTTCTCTTTGAGAATATTTATTTTGTGGATTGAAGTATTGAAAGGACTGTTCTTATGTAGCATCTTCCTGTCTGCATTTTTATTTAGGAAGACTACCAAATTATTGTGTATATACACTACTGGACAAAAGTTTTAGAACACCTCAGTTTTCTCACTTTTTCATCAAATTTAATTAACTGAAAATGCACTGAATGACCTTAAATGGTGAAAACGTAAGCAGTAAACTATCTTAGGTTTAAAAATAAAGTTTAGGTTGAGAAAAACTGAAAAACATTCAAGCAGTAAACTGTCTTAGGTTTAAAAATAAAGTTTAGGTTGACAAAAACTGAAAAACATTCAGAATATTACAAATGGGCCTTCTTCAGGGAACAACTAACAGGTTACAACCTACTGATGTTGTAGACTTGCAAGTTGAAGCAAACAATCTGCACAAGTGTCCCAACTCTCTGTCTTAAAGCAGAGTTGGAACAGACTGTGTTACTACATCCCCTGAAGATACTACCTGGATAATATTACACTATAGAAACTTGTAAAATTCCAATGAAAATATAAATTAACAAATAAAATGAAACAGAGCATTATTACTCTAAGAAGTGTAGGCCTTTCATTGAGAGAAATTGCAAAGAAAATCAAAGTGTCAATGAGAACAGTGTCCTACACAATCTAAAGACAGTTGGTAACCAGAAGAAACTCTGGTATGAAGAGATCTGGCAGAACCCAAAGTTACAACCCAATCAGAAGTTTCTGAGGGTCAAACAGCTTGTGTGATAGGTGCCTCACAGCACAGCACCTTCAAGCACAGCTTGACAGTGGTAGAAAACTTTGAAGAGAAGAAAGACTTTGTGCTACAGAAATGACAGGGTGAGTGGCAGAAATAAGGCTGATCCTTAAAGGACAAAGAAGACCTTGAAATACCGACTATGGACTACTGCAGACTGGAAGAAAGTCTTATGAATCAAAATTTGCAATCCTGGGTTCATCACTTATTTTATTTTTTTCATTTAGGGACTTGCAATATTCACTGTAAATATTATACATTCCAAAAAATGTAAAAAGTGCAGCATTTTGTTTTGGCATGAAAAATTATATTTTTATTAAATCTTAAAAGTATAATAATGATACAAATAATAACAGTTATGATGAATAAAAATAATATGAAATAAACAATAACAAAATAATAATAATAATACTATTAATGATGCCAAAACAGTATATAATCTTAATATAAGTCCTTTGTGTGGTAAATCTTAAAACATTGTAACTGCCGACCCCTTACCCAGCCGGCAGCTACACCTCCAAGACCTGTGGCCTGGATAATTTACTGAGATGAATCTAACTATCAAGCCGTACCTCTAACAAAGTACTCTTTTCCCCACAATCGACGGTGTAAATATAAACTCACAAAAACAGATATGTAAAATTATACTGATTAAATGTATTAAATGAAACAACAAGACAAATGCCAAAATAAAAAGAAACTTAAATATAAATATCCCTCCACCACATCAACAATGAAACACCACCATACAGTCCCTGACAAAAGTCAGGACTGTATATAAATACAATAAAACCCTCCCTTGCCCCTGTAACATATAACAAACAACACAAATAACAAAAATGAATGAGATACGGAAATGATCATGAACTTGAGTCCGGTTATAAAACTGTCCTGAATACTGCTGACTGAACTAATGGTAAATGAGTCGCTTTGATTTTCCCGGAACAAAGTACTGTTGAACAGACTCAACGTGGATCCTCGGTGCGTGGTGGATGATGAAGTCCACCCGGGTCTCTTTTGTGATGAGGATATTGAAGTCAGTCCGTGAATTGGAAAACAAACTGGATGAAAATGCGAGGTGGAATATGGCAGGTATAGATGGCTCGTGGTCGTGAAATGAAAAAGTCTCTTTCTTCTCCTCTCTTCCCCTACTGGCTTAAATAGTCCTGTGACGCCTGTAATTGATTAATAGTAAACAGGTGTTTTCCAGGTTTGAGGCTGGGGTCTTCTTCCATTATCAGTACCCATTTACAGGGACGGCATTTACTGATACACACACATAAACAGCAAACGGGACAATGGAAACGAGACGCACTCAGAACTGACATTTGACAACACTAACTATGTAGCCCCGCTACAACATGGTGAAAGACACAATTTAATGTCACGGTATGAACAATAATAGTGCATTTCTTTTGTATTTTTTCCAGATTTATCAGTTTTTGAGCAGCACACTCCACTGGTATGAGTTAGATTCAGTTTTTTTTCTGTTGGTGGTATATAATCAATTAAATGTCTACAAATAAGACACTCTGGATTGATTCATGATGTGCTGGTTCAATTTAAAAATAGTGTGGACAGTAGATATGCGGCAATGATTTGTTCTACAAGCTAGCATGTAAAGTTTGCATGAGATACAGTTTAGCCACATTTTGTATTAATAAGACGAATGAATTCCAAATATACTGTTCTACCAGACGGTTAAATATCTTTTTGTAGTATCTCTTATGTTGTCTCTGCATAACGGGATAGAATTTCAATTCTTGATCAGCAAATATACCCCACCCTTCGCTCTACTGCAGCCAGTGACTGTAGTTGCATTATGTACACGGCTAAGAAGACAAACATCCTTCCTTGTCTTTCCATTTCAGCACAAGTCTTCAGGCATGCCTCAAGGGTTGGGATGCACTGGTCCATATGCGTCAGTCTTTCTTTGCAGCAAGATGTCAAATAGCTCTGGTAAAGTATCAAAGTAAGCACCGATGACATAGCCTCGCTGTACTGATTGTATTTCGGGTCAAACATTGTCCCTTTCCCTATGTACACAACTGAATTCCAAATGTACCTAATTTTAGATTCACAACAGCTCATAAAACTTTATGTTAAATCGTACAATTTTTGACGCTGATGTACAGTATCCATGATAGTCTGCCCTTATAAGCCATGAGACTTTCATCGATACTGACATCACGGTCGGGAATATAAAGACTCGGAAATTTTGCTGCAATGGCCTGGTATAACTCCCCAAATTTTCTTCAGTTTGGGTGTTGGATGGTATTCTATCAAAGTCTTAATTGTTTGTAAAGTGCAGATATTTCATAAATAGTAAAACCTACACTCACACAATTTCTCCAAAGAACGGTATTGCCAAAATGTTTTTCTTGGACTAGTACAATCGCTGCTCAGGTTTTACTGCAAGTCCTTGCGATATCAGTAAGCCTAAAAGGCCCAGATATTATCAGCAGTTACTGGTTCCCATCTTATTGAACGGAAAGCTGCTTTGGTGTATGGTTATTTGACCGACATTGTTCAGAATAATGATTCGCCTTGAGAACAATTCTGTCAATAACGCCATCATCCAGGAATAACTTCACATATGTGAGTGGTTTTGGCTGTCAATGTTCACTTTTTTCATGGCTGCCCCACAAAATCAAAATGAAGTGGTGCTGGTTAATCTGAAGCACGCTTAACAGACAGCCAGATATGAGGGTCACTTTCATCAGAATCACTTTCACCACCTGAGGACAGATTCACATCCTCATCATTGCTTGTATCACTAGGAAGAGCTGCAACACCTGGGCTGCTGAAAACGTTTCTTAGACACCATTATTACGGAGGAGGTTACTATATTACTATATAAGTGCTGCTTCACTTTGTCCCTCCCCAAAAACTGCATTCCTGCAATAATTTTTTGCTTTAGCCGCCACTGATAATATGATCTACGCCAAAATTAGTATGTATATTAAGTGACTCTTTAGCATTTCGCTTCACTGAATAAAACACAAAGTGACAACCAGGCATTTATCGTGTCTGAAGCAAACTCTTCAATTACAGAAAGCTGTAATTATTATGTCTTATTATGTCAGAAAGATAACAAAACATTTCCAAGTTAATAAAATGCATGTAAAATATGTAGTATAGTTTTAAAAAGCTCATTTTTATTTATGATTTTAAGCAAGTCACCTTAGCACATACCATTTAATTTCTCCATTAAAAACAGAGCATGTGACCTAGTAAATGCAAACAATGGCACCACATGTGCTGCCTTTGCATATAATGCCCAACTATTTTACACTTGACTGTCACAGTATCTGCATCACTTAGCTGTGTAAAAACACCCTTTGCCACTGCCAGCCAGAGTGTATGAGCAACACAGGAAAAGCGTGGATTTCAACATCATCAATGACTGTTATCATAATTTTGGGACTGTCACGGACCACAATATGCACATAACTTTTCGAATGACCTAAGTGCCAAGCATTTCCTGAAATGCACCTGCTTGGTTGGCCAGTATGGGAGAAGCGAAATTCTCATCTATCCATTGTGCCGTTAAGCTGATGATAGACAGTGGACAAACATCTCTGCTCCAACTATCAATGGCACGCTGACAGGTGTTATGTCATGCAATAAGCTGCCAATATGCTTCTTGTGCATCTTCATATGACTTTGAATGTTGTACTTGAGTTCCAACACATCTGGAGGCATCAAACCCCACGCTGTTAACAACCAATAGTGATCGATCATCAAGAACAATATACGGGCAAAAGCTTCTATTATTTTACCTGCCTGCAAGTTATCATTCAACACTCCTTGCTAGGGTCTGCCTCAAAGTTAGTTGATGCTGCACACCACCACCAATTATGCTGTGCTCATTCTTATGTTTACTTTTGAGATATAGCAGATAGTCTATTTACAGTTGTGTTCATATTTGGACAGTGATACAATTTTATAGTTTTGTCTATGTGGATCACCACAATAGATCTGAAAATAAGCAATCAAGATGTGACTAAAGTGCAGGCTTAAAGAGTGTTTAACAAGAACAATGCATAAGTCTTTTAGAAAAGTGGGCCAATTTTATACATGGCCTCCCCATTTTCAGGGCTGAAAACTATTTTCAATGCTTAGTTAAAAATCATTTGCAGTCAATGACTGCCTGAAGTCTGGAACTCATAGTCTTCTCCAATTGCTAAGTTACCACCCTAATGATGTTTTCCCAGACTTTTACTGCAGTCGCCTTCAGGTGCTGCTTGCTTACTGGAATTTATGCCTTCAGATTTGTCAGCAGCAAGTGAAATGCATGTCCAATTGGGTTGAGGTCAGTTGTTTGACTTGGTCATTGAAACATATTCTCCAATTCCTTCCCTAGAAAATCACTTGGTTTGTTGTCACAGAATGTTTTGGCTCATTGTCCATATGTACTATGAAGCAAACTCCTATCAATTTTGCAGCATTTGTCAGAATCTGAGTAGACAGTACAGCCCTACACATTTCAGAAATCATCCTGCAAAATTTTTCAGCAGTCATATATCATCAATAAACATCACTGACCCACCTCCACTGGAAGTCACACATGCCCCTGCCATAACACTGCCTCCGCCATATTTCAAAGATGATGTGGTATGCTACAGGTCACGATTCTGCATGTTTAATGATAAGGAGAAACTCCTTTTCTCCGCCAGGGTCTTGAAATCTCAGCAGGAATTTCTCCCTAGCCATCTGCCTCAACGTAAGGCATCTTTTATCATCTCTTCATCTTATGCTTAATGATCGAGTGACTCACCCGGAACGCATGCTTCGTGTGTCTGCGCTTGCTTTGGAATTCAGCAGAGTGAAAAATGATGGCTGTCCGATTAACTGCAATTTTAGTTCCCTCTCCTTTCTCTTTCTCAGATCGCTGAAGGAAGTCAGTTTCAGTAGTTTTTATGAACAGTTCAAAAGTGCCTTTCCACATTTTCCTTCTATGGAATAGCAATGATAGATTGACAGATCAGACAAACACACTTCGATTGTGACATTGTGAGAGGAAAAAAATCCTCTTCCAATTCCACATCCAGCCCATAACCAACAAATTTTTTTAAAATCCCTTCTTTAGTCGATATAAATTGGAACGCTAACTAGATCACTTAGATATGGAGTTTGGCAGTAGCTCGCGACGCTTGATCATGCGCGCGGATGACCAGTGTGTTAGAAGAAAAGAGATCTCATACTGGCCCCTGTATGACAATCAAGTGGCAAATGCCATAGGGAGGATATATGATAGACTAACATTTAAAGGAAACATTTTTGAATGCAACGCAATCTACCTTTCCACTCCACCGTCGATCGCAATCGACGTATTGGGCACCCCTGGCCTAGGCCATGTTTATGTAGAGCAACAATTCTTTTTTTCAGATCCTCAGAGAGATCTTTGCCATGAGGTGCCAGTATGAGAGTGTGTGAGAGCAATAACACCAAATTTAACACACCTGCTCCCCATTCACACCTGAGACCTTATAACACTAACAAGACACATGACACCGGGGAGGGAAAATGGCTAATTGGGCACAATTTGGACATTTTTCACTTAGGGGTGTACTCACTTTTGTTGCCAACGGTTTAGACATTAATGGCTGTGTGTTGAGTTATTTTGAGGGGACAGTAAATTTACACTGTTTTACTGAGCTGTAAACTGACTACTTTTACATTGTATCAAAGTGTCATATCTTCAGTGTTGTCCCATGAAAAGATATAATAAAATATTTACAAAATGTGAGGAGTGTACTACCTTTGTGAGATACTGTATATAGCTATATACATACAGTATATCTATAGATATATCTATATCTATTGCTTCCAGAGCTGCTATAATTCTTGTGTGGCACATATTCAACAAGGTGCTGGAAACATTCTTCAGGGATTTTAGTCCATATTGACATGATAGCATCATGCAGTTGCTGCAGATTTGTTGGTTGCACATCCATGACATGAATCTCCAGTTTCACCACATCCCAAAGGTACGCTACTGGATTGAGATCTAGTGACTGTGGATGCCTTTTAAAGTACAGTAAACTCATTGTCAAGTTCAAGAAACCTGCATGAGATGATTCAACTTTGTGACATGGTGCATTATCCTGTTGGAAGTAGCCATCAGAAGATGGCTACACTGTGACCATAAAGGGATGGACATAGTCAGCAACAATACTAAGGTAGGCTGTGGTATTTAAATAATACTCAGTTGGTACTAAGGGTACTAATATCCCCACACCATTACCCCACCATCACCAGCCTGAACCACTGATACAAAGCAGGCTGGTGAATACAGAAGAAACTGAATAAATAAGACATAATCATGTAAAGGAGATATGAAAAAATTCATATACTGTTATATGTTTATTATTTGTTTACAAACTAAAGAAATTAAAACAATAAATAGAGACTTCCCTTAATTTTATCTGCCTTCTGCACACATCTTCAAGTCACTTATTGGTTTTGTTGGAACATTTCTTAATTACTTTCTGACTCTCTTTTGTGCCCTGAGCAGTTTCTTGCTATTATTTTAATAATCACTCCAATAGTCTTCAGCCATATTAGCAAATTAGTTTACCATCAAAATGATTTATATATTTCATAATAAAGATAATTCTCTTTGAATGTCACTCCTCACAAAAGTGTTTTTGTACCTCTACTTTAAAGTGAACATAACAATACATTTCAACATGTAAGGTTAGCTTTATTTTTTAACATAAAACTCAAGGCTCTGTTTTTTGCAAACAATAAATCCAGTAGACTTTACTGACTATGTATAATTAATTTGTACACATATTTTGCATTGTGCCAACTGTTACTGAATGTGATGAATTATGGTGAATACAGCATTTAAATCAGGGGAAAAAATAAAGAAAAAATTATAATATCCTTGAAACTAAACTAAATATTATACTATCCAATGAATGGGCATGCAAAAAACATTTAAGTAAGACGCTTGGTTTGTTAACTTACTGAATGCAGAGAGTAACTATGAATCGATTTCTAAAAATCATTGTTTAAATAATTAACACTATTGTCATAATAAAGAGTGAAAAGTTCCCAAACTGTTCCTCTAAGCACACTTGCTGATATGTTGGTCATTTGAATCTTTGTTTTGAAAAGGCATCTCCAATCAGTCATAATAAAGTATCTATCTAATTATGAAAGTACAATTAACATGCATAAAATCAAGCTTACATCAACTAAACGCACATGACAATACTTATCATAAGACCAGCATTTTATAAAGCACTAGCAAAATATCAAGGCTGCAGTGGCGCAAGTACTGCCTTAAAATTTTATTAAGAAGAAAATTAAACCTTTTAAACTGAGGGAAAATATACAAATAATTATTTGTTAAGGACCTCTTTGTATACCACATCGGAGTTCGGCCCTCCGGTTGTAATATGACCAAGCTGTGCGCTGAGCTTACTCTTGAGCATGCAACGTACAGTTGGCCATGTGAACAGTAATCTTGTTTCAAATCTCATAGCTTGGATTGTTGCTGTCATAATCGGTTTGAGTTTCATGGTTTGTTTCAATACGACAGTATTTGTAGGACTTGTGTTGAAGAGACATTCGCATCTGTCAAACGCTAAGTATACAACCGGTTTCATTGATAACTTCACATCCAGCTTTTGAGAGTTTAAACATTCATAAACATTAAAGTGTCCACTACTGAAATCGCCACCTGTGAATCTAAGATGTTTAAGAGGCATTGGCGGTTGTCAAAAGGTGTAAAATATTTGGCCATTTCGTACACTTGAAAGCTTTACAACGAACAATTCAGCGGCAGCCATCAACTCACATGCTGTTCCATAGGTGAAGGGCTTAAGCATTTCACTCTTATAGTGCTCCTGTGTAGTATAATTATCTCCTGTACGTCATCAGTCCACACCTTGAACCTGTCCCAGTCATTCAATACATAAGACACAATGTTCCTCCGATATCAAGAGTGAACCTGATATGGCCATGCAATATGTAACAAAGAGAATGTAAAGGTAGGTGGCATCTCCGGCATGGAAACCACTCGTAAGTGACAGTTCTTTGATCGATGGTGATCACCTCGATAGAGATGTAAATGAGGGTACAGTTGGAATGAGAAAGGAAATGGGTACCTGAACAATGTAAAGTCTAAAATACCTACACAATAACTATAATCGTAATAAATGAACAATAAAACCGCTGAGAAGCCATGGATTAAATTAAAAGGCTGCAGTTATCAGCAGGGAGACGCGGAATCCGCGGGCTTAAGCAAGGAAGGAATGTAGAGACTGGAGCGACGGACGGCCTTATATAGGCAGGCAGCCAATAACGGGAGGCGGGATGGGGACCCAACGCTGCCTCACACGGTGACCGAAGCTGCAGGCTATGGACGATATATGTACGTAAGTAGGGTTCAGTTAGCGCTTGGGAACCCGCTGCACCAAATTTCTTGAAGATGGGCCCATAAGTAACAAAGACCGTTGAAAAGTTCAATATGGCGGCCGACAGTGGCATCATACCACTGAAATAAGTATCGTACATTGGTTTCGTTAGCGCAAGGAAGCCGCTTCTACCAAATTTCGTGGAAGATGGGGCCATAAATAAGAAAGTTCAACATGGACGTTGTTGACCGTTACGCATAGAATTTCAAAATGAAACCTGCTTAACTTTTGTAAGTAAGCTGTAAGGAATGAGCCTGCAAAATTTCAGCCTTCTACCTACACAGGAAGTTGGAGAATTAGTGACATTGGAAACTTCAATATGATGCCGACAGTGGCATCATACCACTGAAATAAGCACACATCGGTTTTGGTTAGTGCAGGGAAGCCACCTACCAAATTTCATGAAGATGGGGCAATAAATAAGAAAGTTCAACATGGCTTAACATTGTCAACCGCTACGCGTAGAATTTCAAATGAAACCTGCTTAACTTTTTAAGTAAGCTGTAAGGAATAAGCCTGCCAAATTTCAGCCTTCTACCTACACAGGAAGTTGGAGTGAATGAGGGAGGGAGTGAGGGAGGGAGTGAGAGCTTTGCCTTTATTAGTATAGATTTCCCAAATGGTATTAGAAACGCTTTTTAACAATATCTAATTTTGGTTTCTTTTTATCCCTCCAGTTTCTGTCTAGAAATGCTGTAGAATTCACTTCATTTATAACATATAACAAATTGTATATTTTAAGCAGGGGAAGAATGGCTAGCTTTCACCAACATACTTGATTTTAACTCACTACTTTTAGCTGGCTAACTATGTGAAATAATATCCAAGTGATAGATTAAAAACTTTTTGATAGACTGGTTGAACATTTAAAAATTACATTAAACAAGAAGGAAGCCACAGCCATCAAAACTATGTAAAATGAGGATAAGCTGAGAGGTTTTCATGATGGATGCCATTCATCCATCCATCCTACTCCGCTTATCCGAGGTCGGGTCACGGGGCAGCAGCTTGAGCAGAGATGCCGAGACTTCACCTCCCTGGCCACTTCTTCTAGCTCTTCTCATGAATCCCAAGGCATTCCCAGGCCAGCCGAGACATAGTCCCTCCAGGGTGTCCTGGTCTTCCCCGGACCTCCTCCTGGTTGGATGTGCCCGAAAAACCTTGCCAGGGGGCGCCCAGGAGGCATCCTGGTCAGATGCTCGAGCTACCTCATCTGACTCCTCCTCGATGCTGAATTGATATGGATGATACCAGAAATATTAAAAAAATAGTAACGTGACTAATTAGTTATACTACTGGTGGTACTTTCTTCCTATGATGGCCAGGATGTGAGAAAGGTTGGAATTTAATGATATAAAAATTGGACAATCTTCAAATGACAAAATGAGAGGAAAACACTTCTTTAACTGCAAGTGAATGACCAAAGTGTAAAAGAAAACCTTGATTCAACTATGTGGTATGCCTGATAAAGGATTAAGGCAACAAACAGCTACACAAAGTAAATGCAAGTTTAGGGATAACAATCATGTTTTTTGGTGAGCAAGATTTACTATTTCGAAAGAATGCTGGAAGTCTCTGTCAATCAGGACAATTATCAGAAGCTGGGAGAACTTCCAGCAGGCTATTAGGAAGTGTATAACACACATAAGCAATAGCTGAATGTTTTTTAAGGGCATCAGAGACAACACAGAATGGTTTAATTTCAGTGACTGCAACATCTACTGAGGCAGAAAATTACTTCAAATAATTCTCCACTGCCAATGTCAGCTTTCTCTAAAAGTGAAGAATGTTAACAAGCAGAACCTTTTCTAAGAGATATGTATTCAATTTTTATAAGTCAGGAGGAAGCATTAATTTTGGGCAATTTCAGGCTTTGCAAATTAATTTGGAGCATAAACATTTGATGGTACAAACTCTTCTTGGTAATGGATTTAAATTGACTCAAGCATATATGAAAGTGACAGCTGCAAGTTCAACAAAGACAAAAATTGAAAAAGACAATTAATCAGTGTTAACTAGGAATCCATTCCCGAGCTCCTGATTACCGAGCCCAGGATTCCCAGACATTTTTCATTCCAACTGCTGTAATTCCCAGGAAACCAGGAATGGCCAAGCTCTCATATATAGCGTAAAAAATCATC